>NC_092379.1:42185443-42298205 GCF_030028105.1 Mobula birostris
ATAACAGGGAACTAACCAAATGAGAGACACATTATTCTATCTTGTTTGTCTGGGAACCGAGCTTTTGTGGTTTTTCGGTCGAGGCGAGTGAGGAGGTAGAACGAGTGTGGGGAGTGCTCGGTGATCACCGGACGGAGTCTACGGGAATTCGAGGGTCCAGCGGTTGGCAACGTTTCGGCGGAGGTCATTGAGGAGGAACACCGGAGGCGTGAGCTCCAAAGATTTTTGTGCACAAACTGTTAACTTTAACAAGAGTGGCGTCTTTGTCTTTTATATTTGGTTTCTCTACTAACCACACAACAAAATAAGGGTTATAAAGGCCATGTGTCAGTTTGCCATCACCGTGAAGGCCGACGAAAAGGAAAGGGCGGATTGAGCAGTGGATCATTTGGGGGCTTCTGATGATGCCCTACCTCCAGTTTACTGTAACCTGACTGCTCTGAAGAGCAAGCAGCTGCCGGAATTGAGTTCTGGAGGAGTGGCAGCTGCTCAGTGAGGTGATCCGGGCACTGGCACTATCTGGTATGTATTTGGAAAGGGGGATATGGCGCAGGCGGAGAAGACAAAACCAGCTTCAGTACCTCCATTACTGAGAGAATAGCCTCGTTTGAAGTTAAAGAACCAAATTTTATACCGGTCATGTCAGCCCCGGACCGACCTCGGCGTTGCCAGCTGGTTCTGCCTGAGAAGTATCGGAGCATTGCGTTGAGTTCACTTCATGATGATCCTGGACATTTGGGGGTGGACAAGACCTATGGTTTTTCTGGCCCTGAATGAAGTTGGAGGTTGAAGAGGACTGCAAGTCGTGCATTCGCTGCATACGCTGGAAGACACTGCCTGTGCAGGCAGCTCCTCTGTCATACCTGCAGAGTGCAGGGCTCCTGGACCTGGTGTGTATGGATTTCCTCTCTATAGAACCCGATGCCAGCAACACGGCCAGTGTCTTAGTCATCACGGACCACTACACTGGATATGCTCAGGCTTTTCCTATCAAGGACCAGAAGGCGACTACGGTGGCAAAAGTGTTATGGGAGAAGTATTTCATGCATTATGGCCTTCCCCAGGCGGATACATAGCGACCAGGGATGGGACTTCGAGAGTAGACTCATCTACGAGTTACTGGGCATGCTGGGAGTTGAGAAATTGAGGACCATGCCCTATCATCTGCAGGGCAATCCCCAGCCTGAGAGGTTTAAGCTTGGGACCCTGGAGATCAGCAAGGAGAGCAGGTGGAGTTAACATATCGGGCATCTGGTTCACTGTACCCGAAATGAAGCTACTGCGTGCACGCCATATGCAGGAAGCCAAGGCGTTACTAGTGAAGGCTTGAAACATGGATTGTCCCATATAACTGCTGAAAAGGCATGTTTAATTGGGGCCCATGCAACTGTCCGAGGCTTCACCTTTAGTTTGGAGAAAGTGGGAGAAACCTAAGTCAAACTTGAGAGTAAGAACTAGTTCTACCAGGTGAGGAAAGATGGTGATGAAGGGGAACTGATGAGGTCTGTTGTCTAGAAAGAAGCAGAACATTAAGGACTTCCTGGAAGGGGATGAAAATGTATAAACACTAAACCCATAGTGAAAATAAAGTGATCTGGGCCAAGTAACTGAAAGTGATTGAAGTGATGGAGAGATTGCAGACCAGATAATGTTCTAAGTGTCGGTTGCCAGAAAAACATTGGCAAGAACTGGAGGAAGAACACTTCCTACTTCTTTTTAAAATTAGGACTACATTATCTGTTACATTGATAAAACCAGACAGGCTTCCGGTTACCATTGCATCTCTATTGGTAGAGTAATCCTTCAATACCGTACCATATGAATAGCCTGGATTGTGGGAGCCCAGGTCGGTCTTACAAGAGATAATGTTAAGCCTGGAAAATTGTAGCTATGGAGGAAAGATTGGATAAGCTTGGGTTGTTTTCTAGTCTTGAGATGTATAAAATTGGGAGGATCAAATGGCAGAAATGAGAAGGGCTTATTTCCTGAACAGGGGGATTAAAAAAAAACTGAGGTCCATCGTAACTGCTAGTAGTATTAAAAGTATTTTCACTCAGAGGATGGTAGAGGGATCTGAAATACTTCCCCTCATATTTAAAAAGTAAATGAATATCTGAAGCGCTGTGATCAACTGGGCTACAGAGCCTGAGGTAGGACGTGGAATTAGAATGGGTAGCTCTTTTCTTGACCATCACAGATGCAATTCCCAACATATTTATTTTTATGGTTCTATGAGCTTGGCTTAGGAAATAGGCAGGTAGGTTTTATTTTTAGAAACACAATTTAGTTGTTCAACTAATTTTTAAAAGTGTTTATACTTGTAAACTTTCAACTTAAAAAACTTTCTTTTATCAAGTGTTTTTGGAATGTGTCATCTCAGGTGTTTACAGAGAGAACATTTTGAGATGCAGACGTACCCTTTTTAACAAAGCAACTCAATGACACATTAGATCCTTCACCCTCAGGAAGCGATTTCCAGCTCTTTTCAGATTCAGCCCTGAAAACAAAAAGAAGAAAACTAATTTTGAGCTTAAGAGCTTGGCAGATAAATATCATATTGTCTTTGGAATTTTGCAGTGACGAAGGATCGCTGATCGACATTGCAGACTGCTTTTCTTTTCACAAATTCTGCCTGATTCCGTGCGTGTTACAGCAAGCCACTCACAACATTTCTGAGCCAAATCCCACAGACTCAGGAGCACAGCAAATATCATAGATTATCATTAAACTGCAGAATAGAATGAATTATGTCACTGGATGGAACAATCAGCTCTTGAAAGAAAACCTGCTAGAAATTTAGTAAACTTTTTGAAAACAGAAATCAAAATATCACAGGTGCTGGAAATGTAAAGAGAATGACAAAATATTCAGCAGGTGAAGCAGTGTCTAAAAAGAGAGAAACAAAATTACTGAAATAATATTTCAAAAGTCACTGTCATTGTTTCATGCTCCACCTCCTCAGTAGAAAATACCGTACTACTCTTTAAAGAAGTCTGCTAAATAAATGAACAACAGTCACGTGCAACCTAATTTAAAAATAAGTACTTTCAATAGGGGAGAAGGCATCCCATTATGTTTAACTTATAAAACAGTGACACTACCAATATTCTGAGAAGTCCTTTTCCAACTAAGGCTGTATTGCCCAGTGACATTACCTTTGTAGAGAAAGTGGTTCAGCCTTGGGCTTCTCAGCAGCAATGGAGGAAGGGGTTTTGATTTGTGGTTTGGTGGAACTGGACACTTTGCTTAGTTTTGCTGGAGTCCTTTTAATCGACTCATCACAGGACTGGTAATACAAGAGAAAGAAAACGGTGAAATGTTCAAAGGTTCATTTTATTGTCAAAGTATGCACGTACAACTCTGATACTTGTCTTCTCCAGATAGTCCTGAAATACAGAAAGACCATGAGAGTTGATGAAAGAATAGACACCAACTCTCCCCACCATCAGTACGACAAAGAAAAGAAACAATAACAATCCCCGACCCCCTCGCCTGCAAAACAGACCAGTCACAGTAACATCGAAACCCCCAACCCCACCTTACACACAAAATATTTACAGCTCACCCACCCACCAACCAGCCACAATTAACAAAACACCAAAACCTGAAGGAAACCAATATGAAGTACAGTCCAAAATTCACATATGTCTCAGGATATTGGAAACAGCTTTCCATCGGCATACGAAGACAGTGGCTGCAAACTCAACAAATCAGCAAAAGCATTTTCAACTTAATAAATCCAATTTTAGTTGGTAAATTAATCAAGGCTGACAACTGAAAATATTCAGAGGATGGCAAATCAATTTGGCTAAATGCTGTAAAAAATAAATTGTAAAGACTGCAACAATGCAGATTTCCCCAAACTTTCAGAAAGCATTGCCTCCTGCTGCTTTAACATAGCAGATACAAAGCAGGAGAATAGCAGCAACTGGGGAAAGACAACCGAACGCACTATGGAATGCTGCATACTTTTCAAAGACTCTTGAAAGTCAGAAGCAATATAGCAATGCAAAGGGCCTTAAGAATGAGTTGAGGGTGATATAAAGGATTTTCCAGCAATGGAACAGAAACAAAAAGAATAAAGGTAGATCAAGTCCTTTGAATAATCATGTACTTAATTTCCTCAAACACCAGGAAATCTGCAGATGCTAGGATTTCAAGCAACACACATAAACATTCACCAGCAACTTTGATGTGTGTTACTGAATTTCCTCAACAATTTTCCAAATTAAAAAATGAATATTGTGGATAGCAAATTGATTTTGGGGTAGTATATACATACAACGTTCTTATTGCCCTAATCAAAGACTGGCAGGGCAGTCAAGGTGAGTACGACGACAATCTTACCCTTAGTTCGTTAATGAGACTGACCTCCTGTGCCTTCAATCTCTCCTTCCGAAGCTTCTTCCCTTTCTTCAATTTGTTTACAATAGGTTTATGTTTCCTCAGATCATCTTTAGGTGCATGAATCCTGCCCTCGATATCACTCTGCTCAGATGCTTTCTCTGTTCAGGATGCAATCAAATCAATGTTATAATAGGTAGTAGCTTCCAATTCAACCAATTATTTATCATTCAAAATACATACCTCAGCAGGGTGAAATCAACTAACAATTTTACTCAGTTTCTATTCATTTATTGCGACTTGAAGCTTAAATTTCGAATTAAAATCCACCTGATTCAATGCATTAATAGCTGCCAGAATTAAATGGAAACTCTCACATACGATTTTGTTTTGTTTATCACACATGTCCTGAGATCCCCAGTGACAGGAAATGCATTTTGATTTTGACACTGTCCTCCTGGTACCATTCTCCCGTAAATATAATCAAAAGCTGTCACTGTACAGTGCAATCAGATCCATAACTCACTAAATGCACTCTTAAAGCTCAGAATACTACTAACACACAGCTGAGCAAGGCAATAGACTCTTAAATGTCTTCTTAATTGGCCCAGTAAGCCAATAGATGAAGGGCAAACAGGGAAGGAAAGAAATACTGATATCCCCCAAAATACCAATTACGCACATAAAGCCCCAACCTCGTCGGACACTGACCGGCCAGAGTCACGGCCTCGTTGGAGACATGGCTCACACTCTCAACAGCAAATACAGTTGTGGACTCATTGAGATCATAAGCAGGGAAACATCAGGAAACAATTTAAATATAAAATTGGATTTTTAAAAAAATGGAAGCTAATGGTGAGCATTGCATCAATAGGCAGAGAAACACTTGCTGCAAAATAGATTACACGCAGCATTTCACTAACCAAAGTTAGAACTCACTGACCACTGCTTTTAAACCTTTTCCTTTGTGTGGTACAAATCTTGCCAGTGAGTTTTCATGTTGATTTCCAGAGTTCAATTTGATTCGGGCTATTTAATCCCACACCCTGTCAAATACAGCCTCATTAAAGGCAGTCACTCAAATCACCTGTAAATACTGCACTAACTCTGACCCTGGAAAGTCAAAATGGGCATGGGGGAACAGATTACTGAAGAGCAAATGTCCCTTAAGAGCACAGTTGGTGACACCTCCCATTACTTTTATGATAGGACAGTAATTAGCCAGATCGGATATACTCTGTTTTTGGTGGATAGAACATAACTAGGGACATGTAGTTGCCACTGACAGACCTGTACTGGATATGCTTGGCATGCTAGGCATTTAGTTCTGAAGTGCAACTTTAAGCACGACACATCGGAGGTTACCCATTTTCATTATTATTGCTGTTCCTGCTACTCGCTCATTCTTTGATTTGGCTGAAAACTACCATTATAACAGTGAGGACTTTGGGAGGAAGCACAGATGCATCATTCACTCAGTTCTTCGAGTTGAATATAGTTTCACAAAGTTCATTCCAGGCTCTGGTTTAATTGAAGGTGGGGATCTTCACTGGAGAAGTGTCCTCATGTTAGCTAACCTATCACCATCACGACTGTGTGATCCAGGGTGGCAGAACTTTGATCAGATCCATTGGTTGGGGAACTGCTGAACTCTTCATTGAAGATGAGAAAATCTGCAGATATAGGAAATCCAAAGTAATACCCAGAAAATGCTGAAGGAACTCAGCAGGCTAGGCAACAGCTACGGAAGAGAGTTAACAGTTGTGGAACAGTCCATGTTTCGAACCTAAACGGGCATCACTCCACAACTCTTCCTACGCTACAAAGATAACTGCATTGGTCCTGCTTCCAGCACCCATGCTGAGCTCATCAATTTCCTCAACTTTCTCCAATTTCCACACTGCCCTCAACTGGCCCACTTCTTGCACCTCTCTCCCCTTTCTCGATCCCCGTCTCCATCTTTGGAGACAGTTTATCTGCTGATACTCTTTACAAACCCACTGACTCTCACAGCTCTCTGGACAAGACATCTTCCCACCCTATCACTTGCAAAAATGCCATTCCCTGGCCTTAGTTCCTCCATTTCCACTGCATCTGCTCCCAGAATGAAGCTTTTCATTCCAGAACAACTGAGATATCCTCCTTCTTCAAAGAAAAGGGCTTCCTTTCCTCCACTATCAACGTAGCCCTCAACCACATTGCACAAATCACCCTGAACCCTTCCACCTGCCGCCACACGAGGGATAGGGTTCCTCTTGTCCTCACCTATCACCACACAAGCCTCTGCATCCCGCACGTAACTCTCTGCAACTTCTGCTATCTCCAAAGGGAGCCCACCACCAAGCACATCTTTCCGTAGGAATCACTCCTTACACGACTCCCTTGTCCACTCATCCCTCCCCACTGATTTCCCTCCTGGCACTTATCCTTGCAAGCAGAACAAGGGCCACACCTGCCCCTACACCTCCTTCCTCACTACCATTCAGGGCTTCAAACAGCCCTTCCACGCCAGGCGACACTTCACCCGTGAGTCTGTTGGGATCACCTATAGTATCTAGTGTTGCCTCCTATATATTGATCAGACCAGACTGGGAGACATTTGTCAAGCAGCTTCGCTCCATCTGCCACAAAAAGCGGGATTTTCCGGTGGCCAGCCATTCCAACTCTACTTTCCATTCCATTATGTCAGTCCATGGTCTCCTGTCACTGTGAGGCCACCCTCAGGTTGGAGCGGCAAAGAGCTTATTTTTTGTTTGGGTGATCTCCAACCTGATGGCACAAACGTCAATTTCTCAAACTTCCAGTAACTGCCTCCTCCTCCTCTCCATTCGTTTCCCTCTCTCACCTCATCTCCTTACCTGCCCATCACCTCCCACTGGGGCTCCTCCTCCTTCCCTTCTTCAATGGTCCTCTGTCCTCTCCTATCAAATACCCCCTACTCTAACCCTTTACCCCTTTCACCAATCAACTTCCCAGCTCTTTACTTTAACCGCTCCATCTCTCCCAGTATCACCTATCACCTGCCAACTTGTATCTCTTCCTTCCTTTCCCCCACCTTCTTTTTCTGACTCCTTCTTCCTTCCGTTCCAGTCGTGAAGGTTTTCGGCCTGAAACATCGATTGTTTACTCTTTTCCTTTAATGCTGTCTGGCCTGCTGAGTTCCTCCAGCATTGTGTGTGATGCATCTGTTTACTGCATGCTGCTTTTGCCATTTAACAAGCTGATGGTTCTGTGTAGCAGCTCTATTCAGTTCAGATCCACCCAATGCAACTTGTAAAACTTCTTTCTATACTCACCACTGAACTGGCATTGGTCCCTAGCTTGATAGTAATGGTCAAAAGGAGTGATAGACCAGGCCTCGAGATTACAGTTTGCAGCTGAATACAATTCTGCTGATATGGACAATTGCAACCCTTCATGAGCAACTAGATTTGCTGAGACTCTCCCATCAGTACTGAGCTGTAATGTTAGCTGTGCTTACATGGAATTCTGTGAGTACCTACCGAGTATAAATACTGAAAAGCTCACACATAGCTGTCAGAAACTTCATACCTGATTGTGTCATGGATACAGATTCGTCAGATGAGCTGCAGGATCCTTGGCATGACTGTAAACTAGGGCTGGTGTTAGTCTTTCTATCAGCTTTGTTTGATGAAGGGGCACTGTCTTCTGAGGAAGCAGACTGCACAAGGGCAAGAGAATGGAAATAGATTAGTTCCCGAGCTGTTAGTATTTTCTGATTTGATAAAATAAAGATTAGATGGGCAGGAAGCTTGCAAACATTTAACATCCAGCAACTTAAATTCTGTACATCCGTCCACTGGATTGCCCCCTCCCTGCCCTTTCAATGCATCCCATTATATCCTTCCATATATTTCACTAACCTGCTGCAACCTATTAGCCCAAACCCTCAAAGTTTAATGTTCATCTCAAACATGTTACCCTTGAAAGAATCACACAAGAAATTCCCAGCCTTTTCTTTGTGCCCAGTGATCTCATTTAGACCCTGCCATAGTCTACTGGCATCCCTTTGGTTAACCTGGGCTTCCAACTCGGCTCGATATTGCCTCTTGGCACCCCTAATGGCTTTCCGGAGCTCACGCCTGGATTCTGTGTAGCCACTGGTATCCCCGGACCTAAAAGCCGCAGCCCTAGCCTTTAAAAGGGATTTGACCTCATAATTCATCCATGGTTTCCAGTTAGGGAATACCCGGATCGTCTTGTGAGACACACAGTTCTCCGTGCATTTCCAAAGAAGTCTGTGACAGCTGAGGCATACTCATTGAGGTTAGCTGCCGAGTCCTTGAATACCTGGTCCATTTCTGACACCTCCCTCCCCTTTCTAGATCTTTCTGTCTCTATCTCTAGAGACAGCTTATCTACTGATGCCTACTATAAGCCTACAGACTCTCACAGCTATCTGGTCTATTCCTCTTCTCACCCTGTCTCTTGAAAAAATACCATCCCCTTCTCGCAAATCCTCCATCTCCGCCGCATCTGCTTTCAGGATGAGGCTTTTCATTCCAGGACGAAGGAGATGTCCTCCTTTTTTAAAGAAAGGAGCTTCCCTTCCTCCACCATCAACTCTGCTCTCAAACGCATCTCTGCCATTTCACGCACATCTGCTCTCACCCCGTCCTCCCACCACCCCACTAGGGATAGGGTTCCCCTTGTCTTCACCTACCACCCCACCAGCCTCCAGGTCCAACAAATAATTCTCTGTAACTTCCGCCAGCTCCAACGAGATCCCACCACTAAGCACATCTTTCCCTCCCCCTCCGCTTTCCACAGGGATGGCTCCCTACGCGACTCCCTTGTCCATTCGTCCCCACCATCCCACCCCACCGATCTCCCTCCTGGCACTTATCCTTGCAAGCGGAACAAGTGCTACACACGCCCTTACACTTCCTCCCTTACCACCATTCAGGGCCCCAGACAGTCCTTCCAGGTGAGGCGACACTTCACCTGTGAGTCGGCTGGGGTGATATACTGCGTCCCGTGCTCCCGATGCAGCCTTCTATATATTGGTGAGACCCGATGCAGACTGGGAGATCGTTTCGCTGAACACCTACGCTCTGTCCACCAGAGAAAGCAGGATTTCCCAGTGGCCACACATTTTAATTCCACGTCCCATTCCCATTCCCATTCCGATATGTCTATCCATGGCCTCCTCTACTGTAAAGATGAAGCCGTACTCAGGTTGGAGGAGCAACACCTTATATTCCGACTGGGTAGCCTCCAACCTGATAGCATGAACGGTGACTTCCCTAACTTCCGTTAATGCCCCACTTCCCCCTCGTACCCCATCCATTATTGCCCATCCTCTGGGCTTCCCCCCTCCCCCTTTCTTTCTCCCTAGGCCTCCTGTCCCATAATCCTCTCATATCCCTTTTGCCAATCAGCTGTCCAGCTCTTGGCTCCATCCTTCCCCCTCCTGTCTTCTCCTATCATTTCGGATCTCCCCCTCCCCCTCCCACTTTCAAATCTCTTACTAGCTCTTCCTTCAGTTAGTCCTGACGAAGGGTCTCGGCCCAAAATGTCGACTGCACCTCTTCCTATAGATGCTGCCTGGCCTGCTGCGTACACCAGCAACTTTTATGTGTGTTAATTAATTAGGTGCTGATTGCATCGTCTCTGATCTGGGCCGACATTTACATGCCAGGCAGCACCTAATTAATTAGCTTGTTTATTTCGGCTTTTTTCTGGGTGCGTTCCGGCTATCGCTGCACCACTGCATGCTTCGCGGATCAGTACCGGTCCGCGGCCCGGAGGTTGGGGACCACTGATGTACAGCGTAGTTTCACTTAGCAGTCAAGAAGACAGCCAGCACGCTGGAACGTTCACACATCTTTCTATCATACAGTTCTTTGTAAGCACTCAAAACATCCTGCAAACCTGCCCTGAACCTACGTGCCCTTTCAAAGTTAAAGTCATAGTTTTCTGCAATCATTGCAGCATTGTCAATTGTAGTGAAAATCTCACGCAGTTCAAAGCTATGACAGCCTAATGCTGAGATGTTGAGTGTAGTTCCCGGGGAAGAAGCTTGGCTTTTCGCCACTCTCGCAACTCGGGGTGCGCGCTGCCTCTATAACGGCTGGCTGCAAAACAAAACGCTGAACGCTATTTCACTTTTCGCTGCTCAGGGTGTGCGCTGCCTCTATAACGGCTCGCTTCACAAGAAACGCTGAACACTATTTTCGCCACTCTCGCTGCTCGGGGTGCGCGCTGCATTTTTTTGTAATAGTGAAAACACCTTCTTGTCAGCGAAAACCAGTAACTAATTTGGTCTTTCATAACAGCGAGGAGTCGTAAAGTGAACGTTCAAAGAACGGGGGCCAGCTGGACACTGAACACTTGCTGACAAGTTTGGAATTACCTGAGATCTTTCCTCTTCATCCTGCCTGAGCAAGCATCTGGTCCATCCCAACCCCATTTTGTTCGGGAGTTATCACCTCTTTAGCTCTCTATTATTTCCTAGCTGAAGACTGAGACACAACAGTTTGTGCTTATCTGATATCAACACCAAAATATTTCTCATGGTTTCTGATTTGGCCACTGTGATGTCATCAGCTATTGTGATGTCATCAGCCATTGTGATGACATCAGCCATTGTGATGTCATGACCCACTGTGATGACATCAGCCACTGATTAAAACTAATTAAAACATGCAATCTGATAAAATGCTATCCCAAATATTTGAAGCACTTCATTATTTGAACCTTCCCATCATTGATTATAATCATTGGCCACAAATTTCAGTTGGGGTGGGTCGTGATTTATTGAATGAAACAGTTGTGTCTGACAGACTTTTTGTTCCAATGTACACAGAAAAGAAAACGACACAGAATTACATTCGTGATCCCAGTGCATTAATATTCACCTCTTTGGGCAAGTTAGGATTAAAAAAAAGAAATCACTCTAAATTGTTCTCCGAGGCAAAAGAATAATAAGGGGAAAGTTGACATTTGTCCGTACAATTGGCTTTAATTGATTCCTAATCTAAATTACCTTCCCACCAATGGTTAGCCAAATAGCCTCACACTTCCTCCCTGCAGGAAGCAAAGAATCTTTAAAATATAGAAATGGTCTTTGAGGAAAACAAATCCTGGCACTTCTAGAAGAATTGCCAACTGAAGAAAACTCAATTCTACCATTGACTTGTTTCCAAAATGCATCAGGCTTGTTTAGATGTTCCTTTGCAAACTTCTGATGCTGAAATTTGTGGTAACGATGCAGGAAAAGTTTTCTTCTGATGACTCTTCCATGAAGGTCATATTTCTTCAGTGTCGCTGCACAGTAGAACAGTGCACCACCACTCCAGAGTCTGCTAAATCTTCCTGAAGGTCTTTTGCAGTCAAACAGGGGTTTTCATTTGCCTTTCTGGCAATCCTATGAGTAGCTCTCTTGGAAAGTTTTCTTGGTCTTACAGACCTCAACTTGACCTCCACCGTTCCTGCTAACTGCCATTTCTTAATTACGTTACGAACTGAGGAAATGTCTATCTGAAAATGCTTTGCTATCATCTTATAGCCTTCTCCTGCTTTGTGGGCATCATTTATTTTAATTTTCAGAGTGCTAGGCAGCTGCTTAGAGGAGCCCATGGCTGCTGATTGTTGGGACAAGGTTTGAGGAGTCAGGGTATTTATAAAGCTTTAAAATTTGCATCATCTGGCCTTTCATAACGATGACTGTGAACAAGCCATAACCCTAACAAGCTAATTAAGGTCTGATACCTTGGTAAAAGTTATCTCTGAGCTCAAATCTTTTGGGGTGCCTAAACTTTTCAATGGTGCTCCTTTCCTTTTTTTCACTCAAAAATTGTACAAAACCAAAATAATACACTAATCTTGCTCAAAATGTTGAAAAGAATGTTTCATCTTCAACGTTATGATTTTTGGAGATCAGTTCATCTTCTACTCACTTAACTATTCACAGTAACAGAAATTTTGACCGGGGTGCCCAAACGTTTTCCTGCCACTGTATGTCAATTTAGGCAGCTGCAGGTACCATGATGTTTACTTCTGCATAGACTGCAAGTCAACGTTATTTTTTTTTCAATAATATTACTGGTATTGTGAAAATGGTATTCTTCACCATCCACTTCAAGGTTCGACATGTGTGTTTAGAGATGCTCTTCTGCACACCACTGTTGTAACGTGAGGTGATTTGAGTTACTGTCACCTTCCTGTCAGCTTGTACCAGTCAGTTGTCGTTTTGGGCCAAGATGCTTCATCAGGACTAGAAAAAAAAAGATGAGATCAGAGTAAGAAGGCGGGGGAAGACGTACAAGGTTGTGGGTGAGAGGAGAAACCAGGAGATGGGGAGTGGTGAGGTAAAGAGCTGAGAAATTGGTGAAAGAGATAAAGTGCTGGAGAAGCCGGAATCTGACAGGAGAGGACAGAAGGCCATAGAAGAAAGGGAAGGGGGAAGAGCACCAGAGGGAGGTGATGGGCAGGTAAGGAGATAAGGTGAGGGAGCAAAATGGGAATGGGGAATGGTGAAGTGGGGGGGTCATTACCGGAAGCAGGAGAAATTGATGTTGATGCCATCAGGTTGGAGGCTACCCAGACGGAATAAGGAGTTGTTCCTCCAACCCGAGTGTGGCCTCATCGCGGCAGTAGAGGAGGCCATGGACCGACATGTTGGAATGGGAATGGGAAATAGAATTAAAATTGGTGGCCACCAGGAGAAGTGCCACACCTGCCCCTGGATCTCCTCCCTCACTACCATTCGGGGCCCAAACAATCCTTCCAGGTGAGGCGACATTTCACCTGTGAGACCTGGCCCAGACTCGGAGACCACTTCGACGAGCACCTACAGTCCATCCAGCAGAAGAAAACAGGACCTCTCAGTGGCCACAAATTGACCTGGATGAGGAAGTGGAGGGATAGGTTAGTAAATCTGCTGATGACACAGTGGTTGGCGGGGTTGTGGATGGTGTGGATAGCGGGACATTGATAGGATGCAAAACTGGGCTGAGAAGTGATAGATGAAGTTCAACGCAGATAAGTGAGAGATGGTTCATTTTGGTCGGTCAAATATGATGACAGAATATAGTATGAATGGTAAGACTCTTAGCAATATGGTGACCTTTTATCCAATAGTTTCATTTAATTGTTTATCAGTCTTTCAGTCTTTTTTTTTCAAAGTTTTAGATTTGATCTGAAAGTCTTTCTTTCTTTCTTTTTTCATCATATCTTCAAAATGGACTGCCATTCCTTTTTTTTTGTTTTGGTTTTTTTTTAGTGTAGTGGTTTTTTTTTCCTTTTCATTTAAGACCCGATGTTTTTTTCCTTTCTCTTCATAATCTGCTAAGGGAATTGTTATTTTCATTTTTTATTATATATTTTATACTAGTTTAACAATATCTATGACTTGACAATGTCTAACTTAATCTTGGAGTATATTGTTACAGGTACATATATTTGAATGAATTCTCCTCTTGATTGTATTTATGCTTTTTTTTAAATCAATAAAAAGATTAATGAAGAAAAAGACTCTTGGCAGTGTGGGGGATCAGAGGGATCTTGGGGTCCGAGTCCATAGGACGCTCAAAGCTGCTGCGCAGGTTGGCTCTGTGGTTAAGAAAGCATACAGTGTATTGACCTTCATCAACCGTGGGATTGAGTTTAGAGCCGAGGGGTAATGTTGCAGCTATATAGGACCCTGGTCACACCCCACTTGGAGTACTCTGCTCAGTTCTGGTCGCCTCACTATTGGAAGGATGTGGACACTGTGGAAAGGGTGCAGAGGAGATTTACAAGGATGTTGCCTGGATTGGGGATCATGCCAAGTGAACTCAGTCTTTTCTCCTTGGAGCGGCGGAGAATGAGAGGTGACCTGATAGAGGTGTATAAGATGATGAGAGGCATTGATCTTGTGGCTAGTCAGAGGCTTTTTCCCAGGGCTGAAATGGCTAATATGAGAGGGCAGAGTTTTAAGGTGCTTGGAATGGTGCTGGAGGATTGGCTCATGTAGTTCCATTGTTTAAAAAGGGTTCTAAGAGTAAACCTGGCAATTATCAGCCTGGGAGTTTGATGTCAGTGGTGGGTAAATTGATGGAAAGTATTCTCAGAGATGGTATATATAATTATCTGGATAGACAGGGTCTGATTAGGAACAGTCGACATGGATTTGTGCATGGAAGGTCATGTTTGACAAATCTTATTGAAATTTTCTGAAGAGGTTACTAAGAAAGTTGACGAGGGTAAAGTGGTGGATGTTGTCTATACG
The DNA here is from genome assembly GCF_030028105.1 of Mobula birostris. Lineage (NCBI taxonomy): Eukaryota > Metazoa > Chordata > Chondrichthyes > Myliobatiformes > Myliobatidae > Mobula > Mobula birostris. The sequence continues at coordinate 42,200,022 of NC_092379.1, forward strand.
GACTTCAGTAAAGCCTTTGACAAGGTTCCACATGGAAGGTTAGTTAGGAAGGTTCAATGGTTCGGCATTAATATCGAAGTAGTCAAATGGATTCTGCAGTGGCTAGATGGGAGACGCCAGAGAGTAGTGGTGGATAACTGTGTGTCAGATTGGAGGACGGCGTGTAACGGTGTTTCTCAGGGATCTGTACTGGGTCCAGTGTCGTTTGTCATATATATTAATGATCTGGATGATGGGGTGGTAAATTGGATTAGTAAGTATGCAGATGATACTAAGATAGGTGGCGTTGTGGTTTTCAAAGCCTGCAGAGAGATTTAGGCCAGTTAGAAGAGTGGGCTGAAAGATGGCAGATGGAGTTTAATGCTGAAAAATATGAGGTGCTACATTTTGGTAGGACTAATCAAAATAGGACAGACATGGTAAATGGCGGGGCATTGAAGAATGCTGTAGAACAGTGGGATCTAGGAATAATGGTGCATTGTTCCCTGAAGATGGAATCTCATGTGGATAGGGTGGTGAAGAAAGCTTTTGGTATGCTGGCCTTTATTAATCAGAGCATTGAGTATAAGAGTTGGGAGGTAATGTTGAAATTGTATAAGGCATTGGTAAAGCCAAATTTGGAGTATTGTGTACAGTTCTGGTCACCGAATTATAGGAAAGATGTCAATAAAATTGAGAGAGTACAGAGGAGGTTTACTGAAATGTTGCCTGGGTTTCATCTCCGAAGTTACAGAGAAAGGTTGAACAAGTTACGTCTTTATTCTTTGGAGCGTAGAAGGTTGAGGGGGGACTTGATAGAAGTGTTTAAAATTATAAGGGGAATTGATAGAGTTGACGTGGATAGGCTTTTTCCATTGAGAGCGGGGGAGATTCAAACAAGAGGACATGAGTTGAGAGTTAAAGGGCAAAAGTTTAAAGGTAACATGAGGGGGAACTTCTTTACTCAGGGAGTGGTAGCTGTGTGGAACGAGCTTCCAGCAGAAGTGGTTGAGGCAGGTTCGATGTTGTTGTTTAAAGTTGTATTGGATAGATACATGGACAGGAAAGGAATGGAGGGTTATGGGCTAAATGCAGGTTGCTGGGACTAGGTGAGAGTATGAGTTTGGCACGGACTAGAAGGGCCGAGATGGCCTGTTTCCGTGCTGTAATTGTTATATGGTTATATGGAAGGAGATAGATTAACGTCTGTTACAAGCCTTGTGGCAGAGAGCGACTGAGAGTACGAGACTCCCCCGCCCCGGATAGGACGCCAGTCTATCGCAAGGTTAACCCCCAGCATTTTTTTCCCGATACCCATTCTCAGCTGGGTAGACTGGAGCATTGTGTGGTTAAGTGCCTTGCTCAAGGACACACACGCTGCCTCGGCCGAGGCTCAAACCCATGACCTTCAGATCGCTAGTCCAACGCCCTAACCACTTGGCCACGCACCACACAGAGATAAGTCAAGGGTATGTTTTTTACGCAGAGTGCGTGGAATGGGCTGCCAGCAACAGTGGTGGAGGCATATGTGATAGGGTCTTTTAAGAGACTCTTAGGCAGGTATATGGAGCTTAGAAAAATAGAGAGCTAAGGTTAATTTCTAAAGGAAATACCCATTCCCATTCCCATTCGGGCATACCAGATAATGGCCTCCTCTTTTGCCACAATGAGGCCACTCTCATGGTGGAGGAGCAACATATTCTGTCTAGGTGTTCTCAAGCCGATGCCATGACAGATTTTATTTTCCAGTTCCCTTCTCTCTGCTTCGATTCCTCATTCTGGCCTCTTGCCTCATCTCCTCACCTGCCTGTCACCTCCCCTACCCCGGTGCCCCTCCTTCCTCCCTCTCTCCCATGGCCCACTCTCCTCTCTTATTAAATTCCACCTTCTCCAGCCATTTACCTTTCCCACCCACCTGGCTTCACCTATCACCTTCCAGCTATCCTCCCCCCGCCCACTTTTTATTCTGGCGTCTTCCCCGTTCCTCTCCAGCCCTGAAGAAGGCTCTGTGCCTGAAACATGGACTGTTTATTCCTCTGCATAGATGCTGCCTGACCTGCTGAGTTCCTCCAGCATTCTGTGTGCGTCCCTCTGGATTTCCAGCATCTGCAAAATCTCTTGTGTGCACGTGACCAATGAACCTACTAACCCAGATGTCTTTGCAAAGTGCGAGGAAACCAGAGCACCCGGAGGAAACCCGCACAGTCACAGAGTGAACAAACTATAACTCCGTATAGACAGCGGTGGCAATTGAACCCAGGTTGCTGGCACTGTAATGGCGTTATGCGAACTGCTATACCAGCCGCTTGTTTGAGGGGTAAATATCTGCCCCAGGACACTGTGAGAAACTTCCCTTCTCCAAATCAGTGATGCTGTAAGATATCTTAAATCCGTTTACAAAGGGTCTTGGTTTAACATCTCAGGCAAATGATGGTACCTCTGACCGTACAGCATTCCCTCGGTACTGCACTGAGAGTGTCAGTGGTATCAAGTCACCAGCTCATCTCTTGAGCTGCTATAATCCAACCACATGTCTGCAATGCTGGAAATTCAAGCAACACACACAAAGTGCTGGAGGAACTCAGCACTGAGGTGTTGTGCAGCATTACCATCATCTTAGTGGGAAGAGTTGTTTCCCTCAGACAGAAGTCTACCAGGCCAAATGGACATTCAAGGAGTATGGACAAACACTGGACAGGGTTTTCCACAGAGGGGTAACTCATTCTTAACTTCCAATACCAAGTGGGTCATCCCACAGATATCCTGACCTTGAAGAGGTCTCTGTGGGCGGCTGCAACCAGTTGATTGTTAATGGGTGTCATTAGTATATATAGTAGCACAGTGGCTAAGTTGCTAGACTTGCTCCTAGAGAACTGCGCTCTTAAATCCATCAAAACGAGTTCATATCTCACCATCGCAGCTGGGAAATTTAAATCTGAATCATTAAAACAATTTCAAATATTAAAAATTAGTGTCATTATTTGTGTCTGTAAAGCACTGGATTGATGTCCAAGTTCACCTGGTTCAGCAAGGTCTGTAAACACCTGTAATCTCAGTAGTATGTTAGCTGTCAATTGCTCTCTGAATTGGCCCAGCAAGCCACTGCTCAGGAGTAGCTAAGGATGTGCAATAAGTGCCTACCGCACATCCTGTGGGCAAATAATATTTTTAAAAAGTTGATGAGAAGTCGTGGAGAATCCAGCAAGTGAATGAATTGTTCTTCCTCAGTGTCCCATCCCACTGGTATCAGTGATCCCCACATACACAATTGTGGATTCTCCTCTTCGATCTCTGGTCACACCTAGTAGCAGCTGGCTTTGCCCATCTCCAGAGTCTGCTTGTGTGCTCTGTGATGGCGTGTGGGCAGCCGGAGTAGTGTCAGCCCCCTTGATGCCACACCCCATGTATGAGGTTTAACTAGATCTGGAGACAAAAAGGACTTCAGATGTGGTAATGTGGAGCCAACAAATCACTGGAGGAACTCAGCGGTCAGGCAGCAAATGTGCAGGAAGAGCGGCGCTCAATATTTTGGATTGAGAACTTGCTCAGTTGCTCCAGAACAAATCAAATGGGTATACATGGCTACAAGTCCCTGGCTTCTCACAGTACATTAACATGGAACAATGCAGCATAGTACAGGTCCTCTGGCCCACAATGTTGTGCTGACCTTTTAACCTACTCCAAGAGCAATCTGACCCTTCGCTTCCTCCTAGCCCTCCATTTTTCTTGCGTCCATGTGCCTATCTAAGAGTCTCTTAAATGTCCCTAACATAACTGCCTCTACCAGTGCTTTCCACTCACTTTTAAAGATTAGTTTTATTTGTCACCTGATTATCAAAACATACCATGAAGTGCATCCACGAAGAAATCTGCAGATGCTGGAATTTCAAGCAACACACATAAAAGTTATTGGTGAACGCAGCAGGTCAGGCAGCACCTCTAGAGAGAGGATCTTCTATATATTGGCGAGACCCGACGCAGACTGGGAGATCGTTTTGCTAAACACCTACGCTCTGTCTGCCAGAGAAAGCAGGATCTCCCAGTGGCCACACATTTTAATTCCACATCCCATTCCCATTCTGATATGTCTATCCACGGCCTCCACTACTGTAAAGATGAGGCCACACTCAGGTTGGAGTGGAGGAACAACACCTTATATTCCGTCTGGGTAGCCTCCAACCTGATGGCATGGACACTGACTTCTCAAACTTCTGCTAATGCCCCACCTCCCCCTTGTACCCCATCCGTTATTTATTTATACACACACACACACACACACACACACACATTCTTTCTCTCTCTCTCCTTTTTCTCCCTCTGTCCCTCTCACTATACTCCTTGCCCATCCTCTGGGTTTCTCCCCCTCCCCCTTTTCTTTCTCCCTGGGCCTCCTGTCCCATGATCCTCTCATATCGCTTTTGCCAAACAACTGTCCAGCTCTTGGCTCCATCCCTCCCCCTCCTGTCTTCTCCTATCATTTCGGATCTCCCCCTCCCCTTTCCAAATCTCTTAATAGCTCTTCTTTCAGTTTGTCCTGACGAAGGGTCTCAGCCCAAAACGTCGACTGTACCTCTCCCCAGAGATGCTGCCTGGCCTGCTGCGTTCACCAGCAACTTTGATGTGTGTTCAATGAAGTGCATCATCTGCATTAAAGACTAACAGTTTGTGGAAATGCTAGGGGCAGCCCGCAAGTACCTCAATGCTTCTGGCTGCCCACAACTTACTGATCCTAACCTGTATGTCTTGTATGGGAGGGAAACCATGTAGCCACGAGGAGAACATACAAACTCTTTACAAGGAGTGGTGGGAATTGAACCGGGACCGTTGGCACTGTAAAGCAATTGTGCTCACCACTTTGCTACCGCACCACTATTGTAAACCTCCTCTGCACCCTCTCTAAAGCTTCCACATCCCTCCCACAACGACTCAACTAGAACTGAACACAGTACTCCAAGAGTGGTCTAGCCAGAGTTTTATAGAGCTGCAACATTACCTCACGGTAATCCCCCGACTAAAAACTGCCAAAACACCATACTCCTTCTTAACCACCAGAAATTAAGAACATGGGACAAAGATTATGATTTCTTTATTAGTTTTCTGTGGGCTCAATGAGCAAACAAAGAGGGAGTGCTCAGCACCTGTAGTCATGGTGCATACAATGTCATGCTATGATCCATTGGTATGTGTGTTTAACTATCTTCAGTTCCAATGTTTCTTGGAGAAAGAGTGCTTAATCTTTCTGATTGTAAAGCTGATTCTGTGTTCATCTTTTCCTCTGTTTCCTGCCACACCATCTTTCACAAGCAACATGGGTGAGTATTCCTCATCCTTTCCTTCCACTTCAAACATAAGTCACCGGGAACTGGCAGCCGACATCTCTCAAGTCTCCAGGACCCGGTTCTGTCGGCAAGCACTTGAAGTGACGCCTCAGCCTTTTCACAGTAAGTACTTGCCTAGTAAGAGGTTATCAGGAAGCAGATCAGATGGCAAGCAGGTTCCACAGATCCCCTTCAACACTCGTCTGAACATGCTGTCTCGATGTGTAACTTGGTTCAGGTGCCACCTTGGGATTTGACACCACGCACTGTTGTAATTGTGAGCAATGATTGGGACTGCTTCTGACGGTACTGGTACTGGAATTGCTTTATTTTTGTCACATATGCCGAGATACAGTAAAAAACTTATCTTGCACGGTGTCCATACAGATCAGATCATTACACATTGCACTGAACCAGAAACTATAGCAATGCAGAATAAAGCTGCCAAAAAAATGCAGTGCAGGTAAACAATGAAGTACAAAATCATAATGTGGTAGATTGTGAGGCCAAGAGTCCACCTTATCGTCTGTTTAAGAGTCTTTTAAGAGTGGAATAGAAGCTGTCTTTGAACCTTTTGGGACATCTCTTGTATCTTCTGCCCGATGGGAGAGGGGGGGAAGAGCCAATGTCCTGGGTAGGTGGGCTCTTTGATAGTGCTGGCTGCTTTACTGAGGCAGTGAGAAATGTAGTCAATGTCCACAGAGGAGAGTGTCGTCCTGAGATGTGTCCACAACTCTCTGCAGTTTGGTGCGGTCGTGGGCAGAGCAGTTGCTGTACCAAGCCATTATATAGCGAGACGGTGACAATCTGGGGTTTGAGGGCTCAGTGGTTATAAGGTGGTGGAGAAGGCACATGGGATGCCTGCCTTCATCAGTCATCGCATAGAGTACAAGAGCTTTGACAACTTTACAAATCAGTGGTGGTGTAGCCTGTACATTCCTGGAAGGATGTTATTGCACTGGAGAGAGTGCAGAGGAAATTGCGGGCATATTCCCTGAGTTGGAGCATTAGAGCTATGAGGAGAGATTGGGAAGGCTGGGTTTGTTTTCCCTGGAGTGGAAGAGGCTGAGGGATGACCTGATAGAGCTGGAGCTAATACAAATCTTTTTGCCTTGGTGGGGGTGTCTAAAACAAGAGAGTGCAGGTTTAAGATTCAAGATTGAAAATTGTTTAATGTCATTTCTAGTACACAAGTGTAAAGAACAAAATAATTGTTACTCCAGATCCGATGTAGCACAATAAAACACAATAGGATAAAGCACACAATAATAACAAAATACAATAAATATAAATAGTTTATATCCATAGATTGATTGTATGTCTATAAAGTGATGCTAGGCACAGGAGTGTCTGTACACAAGGTGACTTGATAGGAAATGATAAAGAAATGGTGGTTGGGAGTGTGGAGGGGTGGGTTAGTGGGTGGACATGTTGATCAGCCTTACTGCTTGGGGAAAGTAACTGTGTTTGAGTCTGGTGATCCTGGTGAGGATACTACACAGCCTCCTTGATGAGAGTGGGACAAACCGTCCATGAGCAGGGTGGGTGGGATCCTTCACGATATCACTGGCCCTCTCCTGGCACCTTTCTGTATATACTGTGTGTCCTTGATGGTGGGTAGGCTAGTACCGGTGATGTGTTGGGCAGCTTTGACTGCCTGTTGTAGAGACTTCCTGTCTGACGCAGAGCAGTGTCTGTACCGAGCAGTGACACAGTGTGTTAGGATTATCCCCACTGCGTACCTGTAGAATGACATGAGGATACAGCAGATGTACATAATCCTGCTCTCTTCAGCCTCCTCAGAAAGTCGAGGTGTTGGAGAGCTTTCCTCATTGTGCGGTATGTGTTCTGGGACCATGAGATGTGCACTCCCAGGAGTGTGAAACTGCTGACAGTTTCCAGTGCTGTGCTGCTGATGTAAAGAGGGGTGTGAGTGGTGTGAGTTCCCGTGGAGATGATCACCATCTCCTTTGTCTTAGTGACGTCGATTTACATGGTTATTTACATGGCACTGGGTCTCGAGTTCTTCCGCCTGCTTTTTGCAGGCCATCTCATCGTTGTTGATGAGTCCCACCACTGTTGTGTTATTGGCATGACAGATGCGGCATCACCATTAAGATGAGAGATTTAGAGGGGATATGAGGGAGGAATTTTTTCTCCAGGAGGGGCAGAGGGGGGTGACGGGAATCTATCTGAGAGGGTGCTGAAGGCAGAGACTCTCACAACATTTAAGAAGCATCTCAACAAGTCAACAAGATTTGTCGTGACACAGGCTATGGATGTAATGTGGGTAAATGGGATTAATGTACGTGATACAACATGGTGGGTTAAAGGGCCTGTTTCTGTACTGTGACTCAGTACTCCCTGTTTGAGGATTGAACCTTCAGTGCGACAGTGGCTTTGGATTCCCATTCTGACGACAGCTCTCCAGGCCTTTTTTGACTTTAAGCCAGGAAGTACCCTGGCTCCCGCTACATGGAAAAAAATCTTCTCGTCTGAATGGCCATCCTCCTCGCTCTGAGTCTGCAGTTCCTGGTTCCAGCCAAGTGAAACAGCATCTTTGTGTCTGTCCTGTTTGAATTGAACTGACCCTATCCGGTGGAGCTGAGGGGAACCCGTTACATGCCTTATTCTCAAAGCAAGGAAGAAGGCTTTATTTATTTGCTTTCTAGATTCTTATACAGGATGTCATACTGGCAGTGAGGATAGTGCACCTGTTGTTAGTTGCTTTGTATAATGCCAGCAGTTTGTTCTCCATAGGAGGTTTAAAGCTTTTAACTGTATTACGATGCCAAAATATCAAAGTACATCAGATCATCCTCTTCAGTCCTGACCTGACAAGTGCTTTAACCACCAAGCCAAGAAATGTTATCCTTTGGCTCAGATGGTGTGTGAGTCAGAACTTCCACAACCCGTGGACTGTTACAGACAATTCTTAGATCTTTCTACAGTACTGCCATCCACGTCATAATTTCTGTCAGAAGGAAACAGCTCACAAAGAGGAATATTTATAATTCTAGAATGTGCTGCGCTCTCTCCACTGCCTTTCTCACTGTTGCTGTCTCTCTGTCTCCCCGTTGTCACCTCCCTGCTCTTCCCCTTCACCTCTCTGTCTCCTTGCCCCTGTCTCCCTCTCCCTCTTTACATATTTCGCTCCCCAGTCTCTCTCTCTCTTGCTCTCTGTCTGTTTGCCTCTTTCTCTGCTTACCTCTCATTTAATCCCTGCCTCATCTATCTCCATCTCTCCCTTCTTTCTCACACTCTTCCTCCTCCCCCTCCCCCCTCCCCCTTCCCCCTATAGGGCCAAGGGTCAAAAATGGGCAGATGAAACTAGCTAGCTGGACAACACAACTGGCACGGACAAGCTGGACCAAAGGGCCTATTTCTGTGCAGTTTCACCCTGTGACACTATTGTTAGCAAACTTGGAATGATGACATTTGGTGCCCTGAGCTAATTTGTTGCTGGATGATGAGGGGCAAGAGTGAAGCACTGATCCCTGCAGTATCCCACAGCACTGATAACCAATCCCCATTCATGTTGCCCTCAATTCCAGCCTTGCCCTCAGTACATACAGCCTCACCAGCTCGCTGTTAGGATGACAGAAAGCATCAACAACACCCAGTCTTACAGCACCTTTAGTATATTGAACTGTCTCTCATCGCTTCATAAATCAGTGTTGGGGGAGAAAGGGCCACTGGGACAGAAATAAATGGAGATTTGAGAATTATTTTTCGAAAGAGAAGGAGCAGCAGCTTTTGGGAGGATGTCCCAGAGGCAGAATCAGGTTGAGTGAAATCTCCACCACCAAAGCAGGGCAAAGGTTTGTTGATGTAGATCCTCCTGGAGGGGATATGTTGAGAGAAGAGGTGGGCTGAGGCTGTAGGAAGGCAGCATTGGTCAATCCTAAGGTGGTGATAGAGGAATGAGACCTGCTGCAGGACAGGAAGCATGTGGTGGTGTGATCAATACTAGGGGAGGGCAGGAAGGGTGTCTGGGAAGCAGCTGTGGTCATGCAGTGTTATAACTGCGATACCCTTTTGTATGGAGTTGGCTGACGGGAGGTAGCATAGTAACAGCAGGAGTGGTTAAATTGTGGCAGTGACAATTGAAATTCAGTTAATCAACTGATTAAATAGTTAGATTCAGTTAATCAAATAAACAGTCCCCTAAGACGGACCTGTGATCTCCCAGTCTACTTCATCATGGTCCTTACACGTTACTGTTTACTTGGACTGCACTTTCTCTGTAGCTGTTACACTTTATTCTGCACTCTTTTATATGACTTCAATGTGCTGCTGTAATGTAATGATCTGTACCAGTGGCTAAACATGTTTCTCACTGTACTTCCGCACATGTGACAATAATAAACCAATTTTACCCATTTTCATCCGGAATTTGGGGACAAAAGAAAATGTAGCTTCAGTAATGGTGAGCATGAAACCATTGAATCGTCAGAGAAACTCTCTTGGATCACTGATGTCCTTCAGGGAAGGAAATCTGCCAGCCTTACTGTGTCTGGCCTGTGCATGACTTCTGTCTCAAGAGTGTGATGGACTCTTAACTGACCTCTGAAACAGTCAGCTGCACAAAAATATTATCCTCATTGCAAGGCTGGGAGCAGCTTAAGGTTACGTACATCCGGCCCTCTTTCAGTGCTATTCTAATGATTGAGACGGGATTAACCCACGCAGAGCTGTTTCGTTCTGTTACTGTGGGACTCCTAGGATACAGCTTTTGTTAAGAGCTGCCCCTGTAGCATTGCCTATAATACTGTGTTCTCGCTCCCTCCACAGGCTCGGCGGAGAAGCGATACGGAAAGGAGGAGTCCGGACAGTAAGGCAGATAACATCGGAAGTGGCCGTGCCATCCCAATTCAGCAGGTGGATTTCAGCCAACTCTGTGTAGGGTGCACTGATCCATACCGAATGAGTCTCCTTATAGCTGCACCACAACTTAGCTACAGCCACTTTCACACAAAGGCGACTGCTGGGGCTGACTTGGTACGTGCACAGCCTAGGGACAACTGAAGCATCTGGTGGTCATGGAACTGGACATTAAACTGACCACGACCTCCTTCAGGCTGAGTCTTACCTACAGAAAGACCAGAAGGCAGGCAGTAGGAGTTGGAAGTTGAATGTCAAGCTGCTGACCACAGAGATTATCGAGGAGCTAAAGAAGGACTTAGCCAGGTCGGAGAATGATGAAGTCCCTCTTTGACTCCCAAAGCACTAGTAGGAAGCAATTAAGGAAATCATCAAGAGATCCTTCATGTGAAAAGGTATTCAGAAACCAAGACAGGGTCAGCAGGACTTGTGTCAACTTCTGACATGCTTGCAGAATCTTCTCCTGTTGCAGTCAAGGGTGTGGATGTTAGGGAGGAACGCCGAGAAGTGGAGAGCCAGCAGGCCTCAGTCTTTGTCTCAGAACCCTCCAAGATCATCTTCCAACTCAGAATCCATTCCATGAAGCGGGATGAGATGTACTCACATTACCTCTTCCAAAAGGTTAAGGGGGAGCTCTCTGATCCACAGCTTTAAGGAAGAGGTCCGGTAGCACTCTTGCAAATGGCCATACTGAGGAGCTGCAAATGCTTCTATGCCATACTCCTTAGTTACTCCCACTGACTTCCATTGATTTGGCAAACAAGGGATTGATATCAAAATTCATGTCCTTAATTACAAATCCTGCCATGGCTTCACCCCACCTAGCCCACTTAGCCTTTCCCAGCTAAGTATCCCAAATCTTGTCTTCCCCTGTTCCAGCTCTGGATTCTAATTCTCCAGATGTCCCCACACTCTGAGACTCCCACCTTGCATTGTTATCTCTGCACCTCCTTCCAAAAAATGTCAAACCACCTGCCCAATCTCCTGTTTAACAAGTAACAATTTTTAATCGCCCAAGACACTGCTGCCTTGTTCTAACATGCACCAAGACCTTTCATCCATCTCTTCTGTCCTCACCAAACAACCCAAACTCCTGGTTAAACAACATTTCAATGTTAAGACTCTTGTTTTCAATCCCGTCTCCTGTTTCTGCATCCTCTCCCACTCCTGCAAATCACCTCACCCCCAATCTCTGCACCTCCAATTCCAGCATCTTGTTCAACCATGACTTTAAGCACTCTGCTATTGATGACTGTGCCTTCAGCTGTCTGTGTCTCAAATCCCTTCCCAAAACCTTCCTGCCTCTCTCCCCACCTCTGTGATGCTCCTATGAAACTTCCCATCGACCAAACTCTGGTCACCTGTTCTAATATCTCCTTTCACGGCCTGGTCTCGAATAGTATTTGATGCTGCTGCTACGAGTGTTTCAGGACCTTCTGCTGTGTAGCTGTCAGTTCCAGTTCGGTCATAATTCACCTTTAGGCTCATAGGCTACTACAGCACAGAATCAGGTCCTCAGTCCTTACCAAACTATTATTCCGCTTAGTCCCAGCTGCCTGCGCCTGAACCTCGCCCTCCGTACCCCTCCTAGAAGGCATTCATCTTAATTCAGCCATTTATGATGTTAGGTTTCACCTTGTAGGAAGTAATAGCATGCAAACTCTGCCAAAGCTAAGGTGCGTCCGATTCTGTCTCTAGCTTCCCTTGGAACTGTTTTTTCATACTTAAGATAGCCTTCCATAGGTCATAGAGTCATAGAAAAGTCCAACACTCCCGCCATCTTCCGAGCCCTGGCAAACGATGTCCTTCGGCACTTTATTAACCGTTTCGTTTTCGTTTATTGGGACGACATCTTAATCTTCTCCCGCAGTCTTCAGGAACACATCCACCATGTCCGTCAGGTTCTGCACGGGCTTTGGGGGAACAAGCTATTCGTTAAGGCAGAGAAGTGCATGTCCCTTCTGTCAGGTTCCTGGGGTACATCATCGAGAGCGGGCAAGTGAGGGCGGATCCCGAAAAGATCCGGGCGGTGGCGGAGTGGCCAAAACCCACGCCACTCAAACAACTCCAGCGATTTCTGGGGTTGGCAAACTTCTCCCGTCGCTTCATCAGGGATGACAGCCGGGTGGCAGCGCCCTCGCTCGACTCACTTCTCCTGCGACCTCTTTTCACTGGACCCCCGAAGCGGACTCAGCCTTCTCGGAGCTGAAGAGGTGTTTCGCCTCCGCTCCCATCCTGGTCCAAGCAGACCCCTCTCGCCCACCCATTGTGGAAGTCGACGCCTGTGACTCTGGGGTGGGAGCGGTCCTCTCCCAACGCTCCGGCCCAGACAGAAAACTCCATCCCTGCGCCTTCTTTTCTCGCCGGCGGTCCCCCGCCAAACGGAACCACGACGTAGGGAACCGGGAGTTACTGGCCGTCAAACTCGCTTTGGAGGAGTGGAGGCACTGACTGGAGGGAGCGGAACATCCATTCATCGGCTGGACAGACCACAAGAACTTCGCAGACATCCAAACCGCCAAACGCCTGAATTCCCACCAAGCCCGTTGGGCGTTATTTTTTGCCCATTTCAGGTTCACCCTCACCTATCGTCCGGGGTCCAAGAACGGGAAGCCCGATGTTCTGTCTCGTCAATACGTCTCCGAGGAGGGCCTCCCCAACGCCGAGACCATCCTTCCACCATCCTGTGTTGTGGCTCCCCTCTCCTGGGAGATCGAATCCAGAGTCAAAGAGGCCCAACGGACTCAAGCTGACCTGACCCAGGCAATGGACCCTCCAATCGCCTCTTCGTGCCGGATTCTGTTCGGTCTCGGGTTCTCCAGTGGGGGCCTACCTCTCGTTCCGCCCGCCATCCCGGGATCGATCGAACTCTGTCCCTTCTGAAGCGACATTTCTGGTGGCCCTCCATAGATGCCGACACTCGCTCCTTCGTCTCTGCCTGTTCTGTATGTGCCCGCGGAAAAGCCTCCCACCGACCACCCGCTGGGCTGCTTCGTCCCCTACCTGTGCCTAGCCGCCCCTGGTTTCACATTGCGCTGGATTTCGTTACTAGACTACTCCCTTCACATGGGAACACTGCTGTACTCACCGTGGTGGACCGCTTCCCCAAAGCCGCGCTCTTCGTAGCCTTTCCCAAACTCCCTACAGCCCGTGTAGCAGCCGTCCTCCTTGTTCGTCACATCTTCCACCTTCCTGGAATTCCCTCTGACATTATTTCTGACCGTGGCCCCCAATTCATCTCTCTAGTCTGGAGATCCTTTTCTCAAGCCCTTGGAGCCTCAGTAAGTCTGTCTTCCGGCTTCCACCCGCAGACTAACGGTCAAACAGAACGGGCAGTCCAGGATTTGGAAGCAGCATTGCACTGCATAACCGCCAACAATCCTTCATCCTGGAGCTCCCATCTCGCTTGGGTAGAGTACGCCCACAATTCCCTGGTCAGTACCGCCACCGGAATGTTGCCCTTCCAATGCTCCCTATGTTTCCTGCACGTTGCTGTGCCTTCAGTTCAGGCCCATCTCCGCCGGTGCCGCCGGGTCTGGGAGGATGCAGGCGCGGCCCTGCTCCGCTCAGCCGACCGCAACCGGAGGATTGCCGATCGCCATCAAGTTCCTGCACCCAGTTATCGGCTTGGGCAGAAGGTTTGGCTCCCGTCAACAGACATCCCCCTTAAGAATGAAGGAGAGATGTGCTTATCCGCTCCTTCATCCTGGACCCTTCCCTCATCCATGATTTCCATCGAGACAATCCGGCCAAGCCTGGTGGTTCACCTTGGAGGCTCAAGTTGAGGGCAGGGGGCCGTTTCCTTTCATGGTCCCGATCGTTAATTCCCTATTTTCATCTAATTTCCTTTGATTCTGCCGTGGTTCCGACCGTTAATTCCCATTTCTTCCTAATTTTCTTTGAGGACGGCACACCCGGTTGCCATCAGGACCTGCAGCATAAGAACCCCGGCATTACAACCACTAGTTGCCAGATCGTTGGTTTTGCCTGTGTGGTAATTAACGTTTCCCAGCCGCTTACTGTGGGCTCTCCGCGTGTTTTAAGTTTTGCTCCGGTTCCGAGGATTACCTGTGAAACTCCGTCTCTCCGTGTCAAGATCCCTCCTGTTTGCTGTTCAACGCTCACGCCCGCGTCAGCATCCTAACTCAATCTCCGTGCCTGTGTCCTGTGTTTGGGTTCGCCTCGTTCATCACATCATGGGGTTATCGTCGGTGGGGATACAGTCAGTGATACAGGGCGATGGGGGAGAGGGGTCACTGAGGGACGGTGTTAGGGAGCTGGGAGAGGGGTTATTATCAATGGGGGACATAGGGCACTAGCAGAGGTGGATTGCTGAGGGACAGTGAGAGGAAATGGGGTTAATGTCAATGAGGATACGGTCTGTGACAGGCCAGTAGGGGAGATTGGAGTCTCTGAGGGACGATGAGAGGGAATGGGGTTAATGTCAGTGAGGAAACTGCTGTGACAGGGCTGGAGGAAGGGGATTGCCGAGGTCAGTTCATTGAGCAATATAACAGATAAAGGCCCTTCAGCCCACCAATTCCATGCTGACCCAGATCGTCCCAATTTCAGCCCATATCCTCAAGGCCCTGCCCTCTACGAATCTGTCCAAGTGCTGTTTAATTATATCTTTGTACCTGCCTCAACCACTTCTGGTAGACTGATCACCCTCTGCTTGTCCAAGTTCCATCGGGTCCTTTTTAAATCATTCTCCTGTCCATAAAGACCATAAGACATAGGAGCAGAATTTGGCCATTTGATGCCCTGATCGTTCAGGAAACGGATCAACTTCCGCTTTAAATACACGCCTGGACTTGGCCTCTACCACAGTCTGTGGCAGAGCATCCCACAGATTCGCTCCGTGCTGGCTAAAAAAAGTGCCCCTTACCTCTGTTCTGAAAGACAGACCCTCAATTTTGAGGCTGTTCCCTCGGGTTCTGGATACTCCTACCATAGGAAACAGACTCTCTATATCCACCCTATCCAGTCCTTTCATCATCCGGTACGTGTCAATGATATCCCCCCCCCACCACCCCGCATTCTTCCAAACTCCAGTGAGTACGGGCCCAAAGCTGCCAAACGTCCCTCGTATGTTAACCCCTTCATTCCCGGAATCATCCTCGCGCACCTCCTCTGGACTCTCTCCACCTAAGTCTCTGCCCGCTAGCTTTGGACTCCCTGCCTGTTACTGCCCACCTTATCCGCGCCCCCTTAGAACTTCAAGCTTTTCTATAAGGTCGTCCCTCATTCTACGTTCCGAGGAATAACGACCGATCCGTCAGGCCCTCTCGTCCTGGCAACAGTCTCCTCAATGTTTTCTGTACTCTTTCTAGTTTAATCACATCTCTCCCAGACATGGTGACCAAAACTGTACCAAATTTTCCAAGTGCAGCCTGACCAACAACTACAACTGTCCCAGTTCCTCTGTTCAGTGCCCTGATTTTTAAATTTGTTTTTGTACTACTTATTTAATTTAACCATTTATTGTAATTCACCATTCTGTTTCTACACTACCATTGTACCGCCGCTGCAAAGTTAACAGCTTTCACGACTCGTGCCGGTGGTATTAAACCTGATTCCGATGAAGGCTGGCGTGCTGAATGCCTTCACCACCCTGGTTACCTGTGACAAGCTCCAGATTTTTTTGCCATTCAAACGTGGATATGCATACTACCAAACGGAATGGCATTCCTCTGGGCCAAAGTGCACAATGCGGTGTATATAACTCACACACAACACATAAGGTAACATTACCAGAAATAAATTAACTAATAGCAAGGTGCATTTACGACACAAGTGAAAAAGTAAACCGTATAACGCTACTGGGGCTGCGTATGTGATGAGACCTGAATGGTGGCAGGGAGTTCAGTCAACCTGTGTAGCACCTTTGAGTGTCCTATGGACTCGGACCCCAAGATCCTTCTGATCCTCCACACTGCCAAGTGTCTTACCATTAATGCTATATTCTACCTTCATATTTGACCTACCAAAATGAACCACCTCACACTTATCTGGGTTGAACGCCATCTGCCACTTCTCAGCCCAGTTTTGCATCCTATCAACGTTCTGGTGTAACCTCTGACAGCCCTCCACACCATCTACAACACCTCCAACCTTTGTGTCATCAGTAAATTTACTAACCCATCCCTCCACTTCCTCATCCAGATCATTTATAAAAATCACAAAGAGTTGGGGTCCCAGAACAGATCCCTGAGGCACATCACTGGTCACCGGCCTCCATGCAGAATAGGACCCATCTACAACCACTCTGCTTCTGCGGGCAAGCCAGTTCTGGATCCACAAAGCAATGTCCCCTTGGATCCCATACCTCCTTACTTTGCTGGTGACTCCTGGTGTTCTGCAGGGGTTGGTGTTGTGAGCACTTCTTTTTAGTTTTATGTCAATGATTTGGATGATGGAATTGATGGCTTTGTGGACAAGTTTGTGAGTGATACAAAGATAGGTGGAGAGGCAGGTAGTGTTGAGGAAGCAGGGAGTCAACAGAAGAACTGAGACAGATTTGGAGTATGGGCAAAGAAGTGGCAGATGGGATATTGTGCAGGGAAGTGTTTGGTCATTCACTTTTGTAGAAAGAACAAAAGCATAGACTATTTTCTAAAAGGACAGAAAGTTCAAAATCTCAGGTGCAAATGCACTTGGCAGTCCTTAAGGTGGGTGGGGGGGTATATGGGAGGCGGGGTTTGAGGGTCGGCACAACATTGTGGGCAGAAGGGCCTGTACTGTGCTGTACTATTCTATGTTCTCAAGGCACTTGCCAGTCCTTCTACAGGATTCTCTAAGGTTAACTTGCAGGTTGATTTGATTGGTGAGGAAGGGAACTGCAATCTTGTCATTCATTTCGACAGCACTAGAATATAAAAACACGGATGTAATGTTAAGACTTTATTAGGTGCTGGTGAGGCCTCACTTGGAGTATTGCGAACAGTTTTGGTCCCTTATCTAAGAAAGGATGCGTTGACATTGGAGAGGGATTGGAAGAGGTTCACAAGAATGATTCCGGGAATGAAAGGGTTATTTTATGTGGTGGAAATGGTTAAAGCTGGTGTATGCTGGGATACTTGACCATTCTGGAGCAGCTGGACTTAAGGCTACTGATGCGAGTCGAGAACAACCTTGGATGATTAGCGTAGCGCCAGGAATTAAAATGAACAGCATATTAAACCCCTGGAACCAGGAGGGAGGATGCGTCCGGGGGTAAGTTATGAGTTCTGATGACAGGAAAACAAAGATTCGCTCTCAGAAGTAAATCATGAGCCCTGATAACAGGGAACAAAGAGGACTGTTAGACTCGCGCTGAGAGATAATTGACGTGTCTTTTAAACGATTGATCATGTACTGACCGTGGGATGCTTAACAAAGTTATGTGAAGTTGTTTGTCTTGCAGTATAAATATGATCTATGTATAACCTAAAAATCAGAGTTCTGGTGGCGGTGGAGACTCCCCACGGAATCATGATCATAAACTCTTAAAACGAATGAAAAAAAGGGACTGATTTAGCTGAAGGGGTGGGGTGGGGGAGTGGCGTCCGCATTAAATTAAGGGCCTGCCCGAGTTGAAGGGGGTGGGGAGATTTCCAGGTTCGTAGATGGAGATTCAGTGAGCGCTCATTGTGTTCATAGTGCTTATAAAGAGACTTTGTGCTGTTTTAACTGAAATTAAAATCCTAAACAGGAAAAATGGGAACTGCCGGCAGTCGATCACCCCCCAGCGCGGATCCTACCAGTAAACCGAAGAGGTCCGGAGGTAAAACGAGGGCTTTCAATACTCAACTGCAGGTAGGAAAAAAGACGCCAAAACTACTAAACAGGTAAAACGGCACCGCCAGCAGTTAGGAGACCCCCTGGTTCCGCCTGGACCCCGGCCGATACGGTAATTAGAGAGACCGGGTATGATGGTTATGCGGTAACGTTCAGTAGTGATTTGTATGAGCGGTCACATGGGGGATCGGCCGTATGGGGGAAGTTTTCATTTGAGTCTAATCCAACACTGGGAGGACACCACCCGAAATGGGGACGGCGACCCCAATTGGGATGTTGATTACATGTTAAAATGTTTTAAACGATGGAAGGAGGTGGCTAAAAGACGCCAACCTCCAAAGAAACAGGAGAGTAAGCAGCCTGAAACAGAGAAGGCTGGGGCTGAAAAGAAAACTGCCCCGGGACTTTATCCCCGACCCCTCGTACCGGCCAGTGCCCCATCGGCACCCTATAGTGAAACAGACGATTTAATGATGACGGCCGCATTGGGACGACCGGCTCCCCCTCCATACAACTCCCCTATGTCAGAGGTTCAGGCACCGGCGCGAAGGACCTGCACCCTAGCCAGTCCACGGTCGATCGCCTGCTTCAGGGACCACGCAGACGTTGCTAAATATACTCGGCGGTGTCGACCACTAGGGGTTGCTTAAGTTAGCCCTACCTATTAGTGGTCGTCGCCTCCGGGAGCCCTATTCGACCCAAAAGAACGTATGGAGCCAGTCAGCTCGTCCAGGGTCAGAGGCTGATCCAGACTCTCCCGCTTGCCGTCGTCTAAGACCTGCGTGATAGACGACTGGAAGTTGCAGGAAGCTGTGGCCTTTTCGTAGTACAAACCGGCATAGAAGGACGTGCAGATCCTCAATATGTCTGTCTGCGAGGACGCGACTGAGCCGTCCTCTTCCTTAAGGCTGTGGATCACAGAGCTTCCCCTGTGCACCTTCTGGAAGAAGAAGCGTCAGCACGTCTCGTCCTGCTCCACGGTTTGGACCCTTGATCGGAAGATGATCTTGGAGGATTCGGCGGCGAAGTATCGGGCTTATCGGCCCTTCACCTCTCGCAAATCTTCCCTGACATCCACCACAGCCCCTTGGACTGCAGAAGGAGAAGTTGCCGCAACGGAGTTCCCTCTGCTCCCGCCTCGCTTTCTGGAAATCCTTGCGAATGAAGAATCTCTTCATGTTCTCCTTGGTGGCTTCCCACCAGAGAACCGAGGAATCAAAGAAGGCTTTCAAGGTTCTCCAACCTGTGTACTCCTTGTCGAGTTCCCTAATATTCTCTCTCGTCGGCAGCTTAACGTTCAGCTTCCTGCCTTCCTAAGTGACAGGTGGCTCGCAGAAGACAGTTGTCAGAGAGGAACAGCGGCTTGACGTCGGTGGACCTGACCGTGAGGGACTCTGAGGGGAAGCGGAAGTCGATCCAGGAGTGGGCTGAGCCGTCCGATCGTGTCCAGGTGGCTTTGTGGCTGTGTTCCACCTGTGGGGGTGCCAAAGGCGTCTCGCAGCTGGGCTGTCTTCACTGTTCCCATCAGGAGTCTGGGGGTACTGTCCAGCCGCATCAATGGCGCAGTTGATGTCTCCGGCTGGGACGTCAGCAGCAGCGAGGCGAGCCGTGAGCCCTCCCCACAGTCGCAGTTTCCGTTTCACCTTGGCAGTGCAGTCAGCTCTAGCCAGTTGTTCCCGCACGCTTCGGCCCCTCTGAACCAGATCCCCAACACCTTCAACCCCTCACGGTGACGGGGACAGTGGATCCGTCAGCGCTCTTATGCCTTGATCAGAGCTCCCGATCACGGTCCCGCCACTGGCAGGTTTGATTTGTTTCTCGCCTGGCCTGGGTGTCCGTTCTGACACGCGATGGCCGGGCCGAAGAAGAGAACCCGAACAGTGATCACGAAGAACGGAGGGAGCCAAGCCTCAGGAAATGAAGCGGTAGGAGACAATGAATCACCATCTGCCGGCAGTCCACCAGCGGAGCGCCTGTCCGAACGTGCGAGCGCTTCCGCTTCCATGGCGCTTTTTTCTCCAAAAATACTTCATTCAGAAATATTACAAAATAAAGTTGTTTACTTAAAAAAACGTTCGTTGACTCTGAGTCCTTATTCAATAAATAGTTATTTACAATAAAATTATGCGTTGACTCTCAGTCCATATTCAAATGAAAGATGTTTACAATAAATCGTTCGTTTACTCTCAAACCTTAGTCAAGAATTATGATTATTTACAATAAAATTATTAACAATAAAAACCAGTTTCGGGCCGACCAGAGCGTCGTTCACTGAACTGATGATCTGCCAGCAGCACCGGATGTTTGTCTCAGTGTGTGTCCCCGGAACAGCCCGTAGATGACGGTGTCCTCGGTAACGCAGCTGCTGGGCATGAATGTTAACACCGCCCCTCCCTTCCATTCTCCTGCACACCTTCTTCGCGAACCCACAAGGTGAGCCACCGACTGCAGCCCATCACAGTCCTCCCGTGGGCAACGGGGTGCGGAGGCGCCGTTCCGGGCGTACAGGAGCGATCTGACTGGGAGGGCCCCTCTCACCGCCAGCCAGGCGAGGTCAAGGTGCCTGTTGGTGAGGTGTGGCGATGAGGCAACTTGCCAGATATACTGGACAGTCTGCTGAGGGAACCACCTGCGCCAAGTACAGCAGCCCTAATGACCAGGTTCTTGCCCGTTATGGATAAGGAGCGCCCTCCCCACAGTCCCAGTTTCTGTTTCACCCTGGCAGTCCACTCCTGCCGGTTCTCGTTGCACGCCTCGCCCCCCCCCCGCCCCCCGAACCAGATCCCCAACACCCTCATGTGGTCAGACCTGATACTGAAGGCGACACTGGATCGGTCGGGCCAGTTTTTTTTTATATTTCAAAATGTACTTTATTCAAAAATAAAATTATATACAATAAACCATTCAATAACTTTTCATCCTTTACATACGTTTCCATTATAGTCTGTACATATCCATACTTATGGCCACTCACGTGGCACTCCAGTTGTTCACCTCACCACATCATTGTTGAGCTCCGTGTGCGTCCCCGGGAACAGCCCGTAGATCAGAGAGTCCTCTGTTACGCAGCTGCTGGGCATGAAACGTGACACTAGCCCGTCCATTCTCCTCCACACCCTCTCTGCGAACTGGCAGTGTGCAAAGAGGTGGGTCACAGACTCCTCCTCACTGCAGTCCTCCCGGGGGCAGTTGGGTGCGGAGACGACGTTCCGGGCGTACAAGAGGGATCTGACTGGGAGGGCCCCTCTCACCGCCAGCCAGGCGAGGTCTTGGTGCCTATTGGTGAGATCTGGTGATGAGGCATTTTGCCAGATGAACTGGACGGTCTGCTCAGGGAACCACACCACTGTGTCCATCCCCGTCCTTCTCCTGCAGTGCCTGCAGGACATTACGTGCCGACCATTGCCTGATGGCCCTGTGGTCAAAGGCGTTCTGCTGGAAAAACTTTTCTACGTAGGACAGGTATGCCAGCAACGACCAGCTGACTGGGGCGTTGCGCGGGAGTGGGGCCAACCCATCCTTCGTAGCCAGGGCGACAGGTAGAACCTGGGCACATAGTGGTACTTGGTGCCCACATACCTGGGTTCTACACACAACCTGATGCAGCCACATACGAAGCTGGCCATCAGGGTGAAGGCGACATTGGGGACGTTCTTGCCCCCATTGTTCAGGGACTTGTGCATGACGGTCCGTCTCACCCGCTCCATCTTGGATCCCCAGACGAATCTGAAGACAGCTCAGGTGATTTCCGAGCTGCAGGAGCGGGGGACGGGCCACACCTGCGCCAAGTACAGCAGCGCTGAGAGCACCTCACACCTGATGACCAGGTTCTTGCCCGTTATCGACAGGGAGCGCCCTCCCCACAGTCCCAGTTTCCGTTTCACCTTGGCAGTCCACTCCTGCCAGTTCTTGTTGCACGCCTCGGCCCCTCCGAGCCAGATCCCCAACACCCTCACGTGGTCAGACCTGATGGTGAATCGGTCGGGCCAGTTGCCGAAGAACATGGCTTCGCTCTTCGTGCGGTTGACCCTGGCCCTCGACGCTAGCTCGAACTGTTCGCAGATGCCAATCAACCTGCGAACTGACCTCGGATCAGAGCAGAAGACGGTGACGTCGTCCATGTACAGGGGGGTTTTTACTTGGGTCCCTCCACTGCCTGGCAGTGTCACCCCTCTTATGTCCTCATCCCTCCCGATGGCTTCCGCAAAGAGTTTTTTTTTCCAAAAATACTTTATTCAGAATTATTACAAAATAAAGTTATTTGCATATAAGAAGAAAAAATTCGTTGACTCTGAGTCCTTATTCAATAAAGTTATTTTCAATAAAATTATGCGTTGACTCTCTGTTCATATACCAATGAAAGATGTTTACAATAAACCGTTCATTTACTCTCAACCCTTGGTCGAGAGTTAAGACTTATTAACAATAAAATTATCAACAATAAAGGCAGGCGTTGGCTCTAATGCTTTTTCCAAATTAACAATTCCATCCACTCCTGGGGCACCATGTTGATTATCTGTCCGCCAGAGAAAGCAGGATCTCCCAATGGCCACACATTTTAATTCCACATCCCATTCCCATTCTGATATGTCTATCCATGGCCTCCTCTACTGTAAATATGAAGCCACACTCAGGTTAGAGGAACAACGCCTTATATTCCGTCTGGGTAGCCTCCAGCCTGATGGCATGAACATTGACTTCTCTAACTTCTGCTAATGCCCCACCTCCCCCTCGTATCCCATCCATTATTTATTTATATACACACATTCTTTCTCTCTCTCTCTCTCTCTCCTTTTGCTCCCTTTGTCCCTCTGACTATACCCCTTGCCCATCCTCTGGGTTTCTCCCCCTCCCCCCTTTCCTTCTCCCTGGGCCTCCTGTCCCATGATCCTCTCATATCCCTTTTGCCAATCAACTGTCCAGCTCTTGGCTGCATCCCTCCCCCTCCTGTCTTTTCCTATTATTTTGGATCTCCCCCTCTCCCTGTGAGGCAACTTTCTGGGATCTGTGGGCATGTACCCCCAGATCCCTCTGCTCCTCCACACTACCAAGTATCCTGCCATTTACTTTGTACTCTGTCTTCGAGTTTGTCCTTCCAAAGTGTACTACTCACACTTTTCCGGGTTGAACTCCATCTGCCACTTCTCAGCCCACTTCTGCATTCTATCAATGTCTCTCTGCAATCTTCGACAATCCTCTACACTATCTACAACACCACCAACCTTTGTGTCATCTGCAAACTTGCCAACCCACCCTTCTACCCCCACATCTAGGTCGTTAATAAAAATCACGAAAAGTAGAGGTCCCAGAACAGATCCTTGTGGGACACCACTAGTCACAATCCTCCAATCTGAATGTACTCCCTCCACCACGACCCTCTGCCTTCTGCAGGCAAGCCAATTCTGAATCCACCTGGCCAATCCTGGATCCCATACCTTCTGACTTTCTGAATAAGCCTACCATGTGGAACCTTGTCAAATACCTTACTAAGATTCATATAGATCACATCTGCTGCACTACCCTCATCTATATGCCTGGTCACCTCCTCAAATAACTCTATCAGTCTTGTTAGACACGATCTGCCCTTCACAAAGCCATGCTGACTGTCTCTGATCAGACCATGATTCTCTAAATGCCTATAGATCCTATCTCTAAGAATCTTTTCCAACAGCTTTCCCACCACAGACGTAAGGCTCACTGGCCTATAATTACCCAGACTATCCCTACTACCTTTTCTGAACAAGGGGACAACATTCGGCTCCTTCCAATCCTCCGGTACCATTCCCATGGACAACGAGGACATAAAGATCCTAGCCAGAGGCTCAGCAATCTCTTCTCTCGCCTCGTGGAGCAGCCTGGGGAAAATTCCATCAGGCCCCGGGGACTTATCCATCCTAATGTATTTTAACAACTCCAACACCTCCTCTCCCTTAATATCAACATGCTCCAGAACATCAACCTCACTCATATTGTCTTCACCATCATCAAGTTCCCTCTCATTGGTGAATACCGAAGAGAAGTATTCATTGAGGACCTCACTCACTTCCACAGCCTCCAGGCACATCTTCCCACCTTTATCTCTAATTGGTCCTACCTTCACTCCTGTCATCCTTTTTTTCTTCACATAATTGAAGAATGCCTTGGGGTTTTCCTTTACCCTACTCACCAAGGCCTTCTCATGCCCCCTTCTTGCTCTTCTCAGCCCCTTCTTAAGCTCCTTTCTTGCTTCCCTATATTCCTCAATAGACCCATCTGATCCTTGCTTCCTAAACCTCATGTATGCTACCTTCTTCCACCTGACTAGATTTTCCACCTCACTCGTCACCCATGGTTCCTTCACCCTACCATTCTTTATCTTCCTCACCGGGACAAATTTATCCCTAACATCCTGCAAGAGATCTCTAAACATCGACCAGATGTCCATAGTATATTTCCCCGCAAAAACATCATCCCAAATCACACCCACAAGTTCTAGCCTTATAGCCTCATAATTTGCCCTTCCCCAATTAAAAATTTTCCTGTCCTCTCTGATTCTATCCTTTTCCATGATAATGCTAAAGGCCAGGGAGTTACTTGAAGGTGTGCGAGTGATTGAAGGAGCAGCGAGAACAAGTCTAAACCAATAAAAGAAGCAATTCCCAAATCAAAATCCAGGGAGGTAGAGGAGCATACAGAGCAGGCTGAACCGAAGAGAGGGTGGCTTACAACAAATACTGAGAGCTCCACAGGGGGAAGAACCGGTCCAACGAGAAACCGAAGACATTGCCATTGTGTAGACTGTTCTAAGTCAGGGGCTCCCAACCTTTCTTATGCTATGGAGGCTTCCCATTGAGAGGTCCGTGGACCCCAGGTTGGGAACTGCTGTTCTAAGTGAAGACTTGACATCTACCTTTGCAGAAGTTAATGCTAATACCAACACCACCCTATCTCTATCTCCCACAATTTTATATACCTTAGTCACCTTCCCTCTTAGGTCCTAAATCCCCCACCATCAGGTTCAAGAACAACTACTTTCCTTAAAATATTCAGTTATCGACCCAACTAGTTAAAACCCTAATCACTTTGGTTTAGCAACACTATGAGCACTTTGCTCTCAATCTGAGCTTTATTTTGTTCTAGTTGTGCTTC
Source organism: Mobula birostris (assembly GCF_030028105.1). Taxonomy (NCBI): domain Eukaryota; kingdom Metazoa; phylum Chordata; class Chondrichthyes; order Myliobatiformes; family Myliobatidae; genus Mobula; species Mobula birostris. The sequence continues at coordinate 42,225,110 of NC_092379.1, forward strand.
CTTGTAAAAAACTGTATGATTGATGTTTTTCTTGTGAATACAGCTCATCTGATGCCACGTGTCTGTGATGCTGCAGCAAGCGTTTCATTGCTCCTGTGTTCATACATGTACTTGTGTGTGTGAGACAGTGAACTCGACTTTGACTTTGATGCTCTATCTGAATGTTCTGGGCATACGCAGGATGTTCTGCTATGGTGGAGTGCAGCCCTGTCCTCTCGTTCCAGGTGGAGAAAGTCCTGAGTAGGGGCCCCATTGAGCAGAGATCCATTAGGCAATGGTTGGCCAGAATGTGTTTGGAGTCCTGAGAAGAGGAAGGTAATGTTCCAGCTGGGATGTAGCCTGAATGGTGGTGAAGCAGCTGATCTTTGTGCCACTTCAACACTCTTACTCAAGAATTGATTTTTTTTTATTGACTCTTGTCTTATTTCTTCAGTAGTTAAATGCGAATATGACTCTATAACCATTTTGGACCATACTCCACTTAAGCTTTCCATTAAATTATTGGCCAAAGCTCATAACAATAGACAATGGCTTTTTAATTCGCTGTTGCTTCAGGACTTGGATTTTGTTAACTTCATGAATGAACAAATTGATCTCTTTTTCCACAATTAACAGTACAGAGGATATGTCCGTGAACACCCTTTGGGATTCCTTCAAAGCTTATATTCGTGGCCAGATTATTTCGTACTCTGCTGCTTTGAGGAAAAGGTTGAAGAAGGAAGAGCTTGCTCTTGTGGACAAGATTAAGGAAATAGATAAGAAATATGCTACAGCTCCTTCTGAGAAGCTGTATAAACAAAGAACTGAACTTCAAATGGAACACAGTTTATTACTTCTGTCCTCTATTGCAAACCAATTAATGAAGACAAGAAGTGAATTTTATATACATAGTGACAAAGTTGGTAAACTGTTGGCTAATCAGTTGAAGACTAACTCTATTAAACTTCAAATTAATCAGATTTATAATCAAAAAGATCAACTGACATTTGATCAAGCTGAGATTAATCAATTCTTCTTTGATTTTTATTCCTCTTAATATCAATCAGAATCTCCATGAGATTCTAAACATATGTGTGACTTTTTAGATAACCTAGACTTCCCTAAGATATCACACGATATATGTTCTATGTTAGAAACTTCCTTCACTACTGATAAGATTAAGAATGCTATTTTTTCTATGAACTCGGGGATAGCTCCTGGCCCTGACGGGTTTACCCTAGAATTTTTTAAATCTTTTGCACCCTCATTAGTCCCCTGGTTATCCAGGGTTCTGGAGGCCTCATTAAAACTTGGTAAACTACCAGAATCCTTTTATAGAGCATTGATCTCTTTAATATTAAAGAAGGATAAAGACCCCGCTCAATGCGCATCTTATAGACCAATATCCTTGTTAAATGTTGACTCCAAGATTTTTTCTAAATTATTAGCAAATAGACTAGAAAAAAGCACTTCTTTATATTATTTCAGAAGATCAAACGGGTTTTATTAAGAATCGCTATTCTTTTTATAATATTCGTACACTTCTAAATATTGCCTATACCCCGTCACAAACCGATCCTGAATGCGTCACTTCCCTAGACGCTGAAAAAGCCTTTGACAGGGTTGAATGGCCCTACTTATTTAAGGTGCTTGAAATGTTTAACTTCAGCCCGAAATTTATAACCTGGATTAAATTGTTATACCATTCTCCATCTGCAGGCATTCTGACCTCTGCAAGGGACTGGCAGCTGTTGGTGGACCTCGAAGGGCAGCTGAAGTTCCCCAACCATATCGCAGCCACCATCCTGCGACCTGACATTGTCCTAGTGTCTGAGTTGACTAAACAAGTGGTGCTGCTGGAGCTGACCGTCCCATGGGAAGATAGCTTAGAAGAGGCCTTTGAAAGGAAGCTCTCCAAGTACGCAGGACTGGTCAGCAACTGTCAGCAGGCCGGATGGAGAGCGAGGTGTCTCCCAGTGGAGGTTGGTTGTAGGGGATTCGTAGCCCATTCTTTAGTTAGAGCCTTCAGCATTTTGGGCATGGAGGGAGAGGGGAAGAGGAGAGCCATCCGCAGTACCACGGATACGGCAGAGAGGGCCTCAAGATGGCTGTGGCTCAAAAGAGGGGAGCCATGGAGTCATAAGTAGCTAGCCATCTGGACACAAGCTGGGGTCTGATCAGCCCCGGCTGGGTCACCTGGAGGAGGTTGTATGATGTTGAAAGACCCGAAACACCGGATGATTTCAGGAACATCACTGAAGATGTGTCCAGAAGCATCAATAGATGTATGTACACAGCTATGGCGTCAGTTCGTACTAATACTGAAAACTCACCTTTTTTCCCTCTATTTCGAGGTACCAGACAAGGGTGTCCTCTTAGCCCTTTGTTAGCTGATACAGCATTAGAACCACTAGCAATTGCTATTCGAGAATCTACTAACATTATTGATATAAGTCGTGGGTTAAAGTCTCATAAAGTATCACTTTACGCTGATGATATATTTCCAATCCTCAAAAATCTATCCCAGCAGCTCTAGATTTATTAGCCCAATTTAGTCTTTTTTCAGGATACAAATTAAATCTTAATAAGAGTGAATTTTTCCCTATTAATAAGCAAGTTCCCTTATATCAGAACCTGCCATTTAGATTGGTTAATAATCATTTTTCATATCTTGGGATTAAAATTACCTGTAAACGTAAGGATTTATTTAAGGCTAATTATTTACCCTTAATTGACAATATCACACAACTTTCCTTTAAATGGTGTCCACTTTATTTAACTTTGACTGGTCGTATTAATGCTGTTAAGATGTTTATTCTGCCAAAATTTTTATATATATTTCAGACATTACCAATTTTTGTTCCAAAATCCTTTTTTGATAAAGTAGACTCTAAAATCTCTTCATTTATTCGGCAAAATAAAAACCCGAGGTTGGGTAGAATACATCTACAGAAAGCTAAGAGAGATGAAGGCTTGGCACTACCTAACCTTAGATTTTATTACTGGGCAATTAATATTCGACACATGAAATTTTGGTTACTTGACCAAGATACACCATCCATTCCTAAATGGGTAGTATTGGAATTACATTCTGTTCAAGGCTATGCACTTGGTTTCTCTTCCCTCCGATTTGAAACGATATAAGCAGGTTTGCAACCCAATAGTTAAACATACCTTACGTATCTGGTTCCAATTCCGAAAATTTTTTGATCTTAATCAATTTGTGCTAGCGATTCCTATTATTGGCAATATATTTTTCTCCCCTCCTCTACAGACCGTGCCTTTCAAATATGGAAGACTAATGGTATATCATGGTTTTCTGACTTATAGAATAGTACAGCACAGTACAGGCCCTTCAGCCCACAATGTTGTGCCAACCCTCAAACCCTGCCTCCTATATAAGCCCCCACCTTAAATTCCTCCATATACCTGTCTGGTAGTCTCTTAAACTTCACTAGTGTATCTGCCTCCACCACTGACTCAGGCAGTGCATTCCACGCACCGACCACTCTCTGAGTAAAAAAACCTTCCTCTAATATCCCCCTTGAACTTCCCACCCCTTAACTTAAAGCCATGTCCTCTTGTATTGAGCAGTGGTGCCCTGGGGAAGAGGCGCTGGCTATCCACTCTATCTATTCCTCTTATTATCTTGTACACCTCTATCATGTCTCCTCTCATCCTCCTTCTCTCCAAAGAGTAAAGCCCTAGCTCCCTTTAATCTCTGATCATAATGCATACTTTCTAAACCAGGCAGCATCCTGGTAAAACTCCTCTGTACCCTTTCCAATGCTTCCACATCCTTCCTATAGTGAGGCGACCAGAACTGGACACAATACTCCAAGTGAGGCCTAACCAGAGTTTATAGAGCTGCATCATCACATCGCGACTCTTAAACTCTATCCCTCGACTTATGAAAGCTAACACCCCATAAGCTTTCTTAACTATCCTATCCACCTGTGAGGCAACTTTCAAGGATCTGTGGGCATGTACCCCCAGATCCCTCTGCTCCTCCACACTACCAAGTATCCTGCCATTTACTTTGTACTCTGTCTTCGAGTTTGTCCTTCCAAAGTGTACTACTCACACTTTTCCGGGTTGAACTCCATCTGCCACTTCTCAGCCCACTTCTGCATTCTATCAATGTCTCTCTGCAATCTTCGACAATCCTCTACACTATCTACAACACCACCAACCTTTGTGCCGTCTGCAAACTTGCCAACCCACCCTTCTACCCCCACATCCAGGTCGTTAATAAAAATCACGAAAAGTAGAGGTCCCAGAACAGATCCTTGTGGGACACCACTAGTCACAATCCTCCAATCTGAAAGTACTCCCTCCACCACCACCCTCTGCCTTCTGCAGGCAAGCCAATTCTGAATCCACCTGGCCAAACTTCCTTGGATCCCATGCCTTCTAACTTTCTGAATAAGCCTACCATGTGGAACCTTGTCAAATGCCTTACTAAAATCCATATAGATCACATCCACTGCACTACCCTCATCTATATGCCTGGTCACCTCCTCAAAGAACTCTATCAGGCTTGTTAGACACGATCTGCCCTTCACAAAGCCGTGCTGACTGTCCCTGATCAGACCATGATTCTCTAAATGCCTATAGATCCTATCTCTAAGAATCTTTTCCAACAGCTTTCCCACCACAGACGTAAGGCTCACTGGTCTATAATTACCCGGACTATCCCTACTACCTTTTTTGAACAAGGGAACAACATTCGCCTCCCTCCAATCCTCCGGTACCATTCCCATGGACAACGAGGACATAAAGATCCTAGCCAGAGGCTCAGCAATCTCTTCTCTTGCCTCGTGGAGCAGCCTGGGGAATATTCCATCAGGCCCCGGGGACTTATCTGCCCTAATGTATTTTAACAACTCCACACCTCCTGTCCCTTAATATCAGCATGCTCCAGAACATCAACCTCACTCATATTGTCTTCACCATCATCAAGTTCCCTCTCATTGGTGAATACCGAAGAGAAGTATTCATTGAGGACCTCACTCACTTCCACAGCCTCCAGGCACATCTTCCCACCTTTATCTCTAATCAGTCCTACCTTCACTCCTGTCATCCTTTTTTTCTTCACATAATTGAAGAATGCCTTGGGGTTTTCCTTTACCCTACTCGCCAAGGCCTTCTCATGCCCCCTTCTTGCTCTTCTCAGCCCCTTCTTAAGCTCTTTTCTTGCTTCCCTATATTCCTCAATAGACCCATCTGATCCTTGCTTCCTAAACCTCATGTATGCTGCCTTCTTCCTCCTGACTAGATTTTCCACCTCACTTGTCACCCATAGTTCCTTCACCCTACCATTCTTTATCTTCCTCACCGGGACAAATTTATCCCCTACATCCCGCAAGAGATCTCTAAACATCGACCACATGTCCATAGTACATTTCCCTGCAAAAACGTCATCCCAATTCACACCCGCAAGTTCTAGCCTTGTAGCCTCATAATTTGCCTTTCCCCAATTAAAATTTTTCCTGTCCTCTTTGATTCTATCCTTTTCCATGATAATTACAAAGGCCAGGGAGCGGTGGTCACTGCCCCCCAGATGCTCACCCACTGAGAGATCTGTGATCTGACCCGGTTCATTACCTAGTACTAGATCTAGCATGGCATTCCCCCTGGTCGGCCTGTCCACATAGTGTGACAGGAATCCATCCTGGACACACTTAACAAACTCTGCCCCATCTAAATCCTTGGAACTAATCAGGTGCCAATCAATATTAGGGAAGTTAAAGTCACCCATGATAACAACCCTGTTATTTTTGCACCTTTCCAAAATCTGCCTACCAATCTGCTCCTCTGTATCTCTGCTGCTACCAGGGGGCCTATAGAATACCCCCAGTAGAGTAACTGCTCCCTTCCTGTTCCTGACTTCCACCCATATTGACTCAAAAGAGGATCCTGCTACATTGCCCACCATTTCTGTAGCTGTAATAGTATCCCTGACCAGTAATGCCACCCCTCCTCCCCTTTTTCCGTCCTCTCTATTCCTTTTAAAGCACTGAAATTGAGGAATATTGAGAATCCATTCCTGCCCTGGTGCCAGCCAAGTCTCTGTAACGACCACTACATCATAATTCCATGTATGTATCCAAGCTCTCAGTTCATCACCTTTGTTCCTGATGCTTCTTGCATTGAGGTATACACATTTCAGCCCTTCTACCTTACTGTCTTTACACTGTTTATTCTGCTTCTCTTTCCTCACCAGGACAAATTTATCCCTTACATCCCTTACATATTTTCAGATGGCTCCCTTATATCTTTTGAACAATTATCTAATAAATACAATTTACCAAGAACACATTTTTTTAGATATTTGCAAGTTAGAAATTTCCTAAATACCATACTCTCTTCCTTTCCGGCCTTACCCCCACCCCCCAGAAATATTTTAGACGTTATCATCAACCTTAACCCGTTTCAGAAAGGTGTAACGGCTACTATTTATAATACTATCATGAAATTTAGGAAAGCTCCACTCGACAAGATTAGGACTGACTGGGAAAGGGAATTGGGTCTTACTATCCTGGCTGAGGACTGGAACTATATTTTACAACTTGTTAACACCTCCTCTATCTGTTCCAAACACTCTTTAATTCAATTTAAAGTTGTCCATAGAGCACATATCTCTAAAGATAAATTAGTTCGTTATTACCCTCATATTAACCCTCTTTGCGATAGATGTCATGGGGAGATAGCCTCCTTTACCCACATGTTTTGGTCTTGTCCTACTCTGGAAACTTTTTGGAAAGACATTTTTAATATTATCTCAAAGGTTCTGAATAGTGATATTTCTCCCCATCCTATTACTGCTATCTTTGGATTACCTAAACCTTCTAATAATTTACCCCCCTCAGCGCGTAGAATGACTGCATTTCTTACTTTAATGGCGAAAAGATGTATTCTACAACATTGGAAGGAGATTAATGCCCCAACTACGTTTTTTTGGTTCTCTCAAACGATACTGTGTCTAAATTTGGAAAGAATCAGAAGTAATCTTTATGATACTTCAGTTAAATTTGAACAGACCTGGAGATCATTTATTCAATATTTTCATTTAATGTAACTATTTTTTTTCTCTCTGACTACGTATACATTCCCTTCGTGGATTTTATCTGCCGGGTTTGAGGACGCGATTGTTTAATTGTTTAAAGTCCAGTATATACCCAGTTAGCCTATTGCTTTGCTTTGTTAGGTTAGTTGCACGGTAGGTTTTCTTTCTGTTTTTTTTCGTTCTGTTGGTATCTATGAAGAATTAGTATGCAATTATATTACCTTGTTATTCTATAATTAACATACGTTGTATTGTTTTCTTTTGTATTAATATTACTTTTATATTTATATCCTAACAATGTATTGGTTGCTATATATTTTACTCTTTGTGTACTAATTCAATAAAAAGATTTAAAAAGAAAGAAAGATCTTTGTGCCTCTTCCTCATCCCGGGCCTTTCCGATGTTATCATCTCTCCCGGCCACCTGTGCGTAGGAGCCCGCCCGTTTCGGTCAGGCCCTGTACAGGTGGTCCGCCTGCCCGCAGAGGTGGCAGGACTTGGCCTCCGTGTCCCTCCACCTTGCAGTTTCTGCACAGCACAGCCTTACACTGGGCTGCGATGTGCTCCGCCTTACCGCAGTTCCGGCACACCTTGGGTTGCCCGGCATAAACCAGGAAGCCCCGGTTCCCTCCTGTTGCGAACACTGAGGATGGATGGATGACACAGCCGCTGGTGTCCACCCTCAGCTTCACCCTGACCTGCCCTTTACTTGTCCATACTCCCAGACTGTCGTTGACGTTCTCACACTTGCCCACGCTCTCCACATATCGCGCTGGGAATGTGAGGATGCCAACGACCGGTACATAGGGGTTGAACATTTGTACCAGAACCGTTCTCTCTTGCTGCGTTACGTCGGCGTAGAGGGGCTGCGCTTTTAGTAGCGACAGCGGCGCCTCGCTCCCCTTCTCACTGAAGCAGTCACGTAACGTCTGCCACCCTGGGGCATGCCCGAAGGTGACGTCGTAGTAACCGGCGAAATCCCGGACGCTGTAAAGATCGTCCACCTTGAAGCCACGGCAATCCGGTAGCACCTTGCAAATGAAGGTCTCCCTACTGAAACCGTTGCCTTCTTTCAAATCTCGAACGCTCAGTCTGACCGTCTTCTTGACCCCAGCCCCACGAATCGAAGCGCTGGTCTCTCCAGCCTTCCTCTTCTCTGATGCGTTCGTCTCTCCAGCCATCCTTCCCTCCATCGCCGCTGCACAGGGGGAAAGGGCCAGATTTCGGAGCCGATTCCCTCCACATTCCACCCCGTGTCAGCCCGAGGCCGCTCCCCTGCCAACGCTCTCTGTGTGCTGAAATGACCACCGGCGATCAGAGCGTTCCGGTAAAGAACGCTTGATCTTAGCTCTTCATCACCTTCTCTCCCCTGCCAGTTCAGCTCCTGGAAGTTTTCCTCTCGGCGCCGGACATCACGTGTCAGAACGGATATCCAGAAAAAAACTACCCAGAGCGATGTGACAGGGAACCAGTCTCCATCATCAGGGACAACAACCCCCGCCCCCCGCCTTAGATTACATCTACACATGTTGGGAGACCGCCGGACGTGGAGCGAGAATCCGAAGGGCGAACGATCGACTTATCAGTGAGTTCCAACTTTGCGCAACAGTCTGTTTGATAAGATTGGGCCCTTGTTTTTATTTCGTTTCTTTACTGACCATATAGTCTTGGCAGAAAAGGATCTTGGCGATTGTAGGGATGACTTGCAGTGGACTGAAAAGCTTGAGAATGTAGATATTAAGAAAGAGGATGTGCTGGAGCTTTAGGAAAGCATCAAGTTGAATAAGTCACCGGGACCAGACGGGATGTACCCCAGGCTACTGTGGGAAGCAAGTGAGGAGATTGCTGAACCTCTGGCAATTATCTTTGCATCATCAATGAGGCGAGGCTCCGGAGGATTGGAGAGTAGCGGATGTTGTTCCCTTATTCAAGAAAGGGAATAGAGATATCCCAGGAAATTATAGGCCAGTGAGTCTTACTTCAGTGGTTGGTAAGTTGATGGAGAAGGCCCTGAGAGGCAGGATTTGTGAACATTTGGAGAGGCATAATATGGTTAGAAATAGTCAGCATGGTTTTGTCAAAGGCAGGTCGTGCCCTACATCCTGATTGAATTTTTTGAGGATGTGACTAAGCACATTGAAGAAGGTAGAGCCATAGTTGTAGTGTACATGGATCTTAGCAAGCCATTTGATAAGATACCCCATGCAAGGCTTATTGAGAAAGTAAGGAGGCATGGGATCCAAGGGGACGTTGCTTTGTGGATCTAGAACTGGCTTTCCCACAGAAGGCAAAGACTGGTTGTAGATGGGTCATATTCTGCATGAAGGCCGGTGACCAGCGGTGTCCCTCAGGGATCTGTTCTGGGACCCCTACTCTTTGTGATTTTTTTATAAATGACCTGGATGAGGAAGTGAGGAAGTGGAGGGGTGGGTTAGTAAATTTGCTGATGACATAAAGGTTGGGTGTGTTGTGGACAGTGTGGATGGCTGTCAGAGGTTAAAGTGGGACATTGATAGGATGCAAAACTGGGCTGAGAAACGGCAGATGGCGTTCAACCCAGATAAGTGTGAGGTGGTTCATTTTGGTAGGTCAAATATGTTGGCAGAAAATAGTATTAATGATGACTCTTGGCGGTGTGGAGGATCAGAGGGGTCTTGGGGTCTGAGTCCATAGGACACTCAAAGCTGCTACGCAGGTTGACTCTATGGTTACAAACGCATACAGTGCATTGGCCTTCATCAATTGTGGGATTGAGTTTAAGAGCCGAGATGTAATGTTGCAGCTCCTTAGGACCCTGGTCAGACCCCACTTGGAGTACTGCGCTCAATTCTGGTCGCCTCACTATAGGAAGGATGTGGAAACCATAGAAAGGGTGCAGAGGAGATTTACAAGGATGTTGCCTGGATTGGAGGGCATGCCTTGTGAGAATAGATTGAGTGAATTCAGCCCTTTCTCCTTGGAGCGACGGAGGATGAAAGGTGGCTGATAGAGGTGTACAAGATAATCAGAAGCATTGATTGTGTGGACAGTCAGAGGCTTTTCCCCAGGGCTGAACTGGCTAGCACGAGAGGACATAGTTTTAAGGTGCTTGGAAGTAGGTACAGAGGAGATGTCAGGGGTAAGTTTTTCTATGCAGAGAGTGGTGAGTGCATGGAATGGGCTGCCAGCGGTGGTGGTGGAGGCGGAAACAAAACGGTCTCTTAAGAGACTCCTGGGTAGGAACATGGAGCTTAGAAAAATAGAGGGCTATGGGTAACCCTAGGTAATTTCTAAGGTAGGGACATGTTCGGTACAGCTTTGTGGGCCAAAGGGCCTGTATTGTGCTGTAAATTTTCTTTGTTTCTATGTGTCAATGTTCCCACCGCTATCTCTCCCTCCCTCAACCATACAGGTAAAATATCATCAACACGTTATCTACTGGGGAGGCAAAAGAACTGATGCAACATTACAGTGGTTTGCAAGCTTTAAATATATTTAATACGTTTTGGAAACAGATACATTTACAAAAAGTAGGAAGTTAAGGACTAAAATTTCCACACAGTAGATTAGTAAGTTATAAAATGATTTCTTCTCAAATTTAAGCAGCGTCGTATCACGTCCAAGACGGAAGAGGCTGGAGCGTAAGTGGACAGGGGCATCAGTGCACTGTAGAGGCGTTGAATCTCCTAGAAACGGCTGAAGCGGTTTTTCTGCAGATCATTGCCAACGTGGACTGTTACCGCCTGCAAGATGAAAAGTGAAAGTTTACTTTGAACTTGGAACTTTGAAAAATTTTCTATCAAAGTATGTACAGTACTGTGCCAAATTCTTAGGGACAGACACACACACACACAAACATATATATAAATAGCGTGCCAAAGACTTTTGCACAGCGCTGTAGTGATTTTATGGATTACACTGTACTGCTGCAAAAAAAAAATACAAATTTCATTACGTATGTGAGTGATGATCAACCTGATTCTGATGTGGGTCTCTATTGTGGACTGGGAGAGGGGGGATCATGGTTGGGAATAGGGGAAGGGAGAGGCAGTGAGTGGGAAGCACCAAAGAGCCATCTGTAATGACCAATAAACCAATTGTTTGGAATCAAATGGCCTTGCCTGGTGTCTCAGGGCTGGGTGTGTCTGCAACCATGCCATCCAAGTGCACTGGCACTCCTCTTCTGTCACTTGTCCCACACCCCTCCTGCGGTGCTCCATCCTCGCCATTCCCAACATTCTTTGCTCCTGCCAGATTTACAAGCTCGCTCTCCGCTCCATGTTGACAAATACAGCGGTGTGTGCAAAAGTCTCAGGCACCTCAGCTAGATAGATATGTAACGCTCGGCTCGATCAACTCACGTCCGTCTAGGGGAACTGCCGTAGGCCCTACCAAACTGTGTACTCACGTTTGCGTAGACGCTACGTAATGCACCCCGATACAAGCCCACACTGTAAAATATCAGACAATACACAATGTACAGTTAAGTTACACTTTATAACTCTTTTTGGTGGTGTGGTTAGTGGACACAAAAAAAAAACAAAGGTGCCACTCAGTAAATTTGTCAGTTTTGTGCACCAAATTAAGTCGTTGGAGCTCACACCTCCCCGATCCGTCCACAAACGACCTCCGAACCTCCAACAACCTCCGAACCGTCGAATTCCGGTATCCGCCATCCCGGAACCGCCGACTGCTCCCGCACTCGTCCGTCCTCTTCACTCGCCTTGAGCAGGTACACAAATTGGGTGTGACATATATATGTGAATAGGGCTTCTTATAATGTCAGGCACTGAACCAAGATGAAAGAAATACATGAATTCCCAAGCTCCACAGAAATATAGTGATAGTTACGACATTAACAAGATTATAGCCTATCACTACACTTCAGTGTATAACTGGTACAATAAAACATATAATACTTAATTTAATAATATGACAAGGTATTACTAATTATCATAAAATATAATTATCAAGCAAGTAAGGTAACGTTGTTTGCTTAGAAGCCATAGGGTTGTTAGTGAGAAAAATTTACTTTTGTATTGGCGACCACCACAGATGTAGGCTTACTTCTACGGCTGATTCAGAGCAGACAGCAGGGCCCGCAGTGCTGAGCAGTGTTCCTAAGCAGGTATCAAAATAACAGAAACAAAGCAAATAAGTTTTTTACACTTTCAGCCACCTAAACTGGAACCAAGTAATCAAGTATGAAACAAGAACGCCTGATGAACGATTGGTAAAGCCACGAATATTGGTGAATATTAGTATCAAAAGCGGTAGGTTGGCAACTCTGCCTCGTACCGTTTCTCTCGCAGAAATGGTTGGACAGGAAGTGTACCTGTGTGTCTGGATATTCACAATATCCTCACACATCGGGTATTACATGGTTAGACCAATACAGATCCTGTTTAGTCTTTAAGTATGTAAAAAGTGAAAGAAGCTTGAATCTTTACAGAAATTATAATTGTATCTGTACGAATAGAAAATATCGTATTTTGTAAGTGAGAAATGTTAACAGGGGAGGAGAGCAGCCATTTGGGAGATTTGGAAATGTATTTCGTCTCGTTCATTGCTCACTACTCTTTTTCCTATCAACACAAAGAGAAAAAGAGCCTCTTTCCAATCAACTATAGCGGCCGCTGTTAAATTCCCCGCTTGTATATTTTGACATTTTTTTACAGAGGTGCCGGAGTGGCACTCCGGTGAGATCCAGCAGCACTGCACCCCTGGCTGAGGGGTAATAACTGTTCCTGACCCTGATGGTGTGGGTCCTGAGGCTCCTGTACGTCCTTCCCGATGGCTGAGGGGTAATAACTGTTCCTGAACCGGTGGTGTGGGTCCTGAGGTTCCTGTACCTTCACCCTGATGGTTGAGTGGTAATAACTGTTCCTGAACCTGGTGGCACTGAAGGCATTACGCTGACTGTGGTGCTTTACAGACACTTAGATAGGCTGACGGATGATGGAAAATGGCAGGCTATGCGGGAGGGGAGGGTTAGGTTGGTTGATTCATTGATTGAGAGACGGCACAGAATTGACCCTTCCGGCCCTTCGAGCCTCACCGCCCAGCGATCTCCCGATTTAACACCAGCCTAATCATGGGGCAATTTACAATGACCAATTAAACTACTGACCAGTATGTCTTTGGACAGTGGGAGGAAACCGGAGCACCCAGAGGAAACCCTAGAGAAAACTTCTGGCGTTCACCTTTTTTTTTTTTACCTGCCATGACTGTTGAGGTCCCTTTGTCTAATCCTGGGTTTTGTGGAACAGGTAGAGCCACGGAGGTGCAAAGTTGGGGGCTCGGAGGACACGCACAGCTTCCCTCTGCTCCTGTCCTCGGTCACCCTCTCGGGATAGGCAGACGCGTTGGGAAACCTCTCGGCAACTTGATTCTGCTGGTGCTCGGGCGGGTTCCTGCAGTCGCGTTCCACGGCACTGTCCCGTAACCAGCTCCTGCAGCAGATCCTGTCTGGGGTATGAACTGAATACTTTAGCTAACGAAAAACATTCAAGATTGTTTAGTGTCATTTTCAGTACACAAGTGTCAAGGAGAACGAAATAATCGTAACTCTGGATGGGATGCAGGAGATAAATAAAACACACCAAGCCAAACACAAGAAGATCTGCAGATGCTGGAAATCCAAGGCAACACACACAAAGTGCCAGAAAAACCCAGTAGGGTCAGGCAGCATTTACGGAAAAGTGTAAACAGTCGAGGCTTTAGGCTGAGGCCCTTCATCAGGACTGGAAAGGAAGGGAGAAGACGTTGAGGGTGGGGGAGGAGAGGAAGAAGTACGAGGTGGTAGGTGATAGGTGAGACCGGAAGAGGGGGTGGGGTGAAGTAAAGAGCTGGGAAGTCGATTGGTGGAGGTGATGAAGGGCTGGGGAAGGGGGAATCTGATAGGAGAGGACAGAAGGCCATGGAAGAAGGGGACGATGGTGGAGCACCAGAGGGAGGTGATGGGCAGGTAAGGAGATAAGGTGAGAGACAGAAATGAGAATGGGGAATGGTGAAGAAGAAAACTAGAAGTTCGACAAATCGATGCTTAACTCACTACTAAGATAAACTCCATAAGATAAAGAACACAATAATAATAATAATAAAAACACAATAAATATAAATACATAAGATAGCTTATATACATGGATTGACTGTACGTGCATAAAGTGACTCTAGGCACAGGAGTGTCTCAAAATCACAATCAATCAGTATATACCATGAAATTTGTCGTTGTGCGGCAGCAGTACCTTGCAATAGAAAATAAAGCTGTAAATTACAGTAAATATATAAAAAATTAAAAAATTAAACAATTAAACAAGTCGTGCAAAAAGACAAAAAGAAAATAGTGAGTTAGTGTTCACAGGTTCGATGTCCATTCAGAAATCTGATGACAGGGGAGAGGCTGTTCCTGAATCACTGAGTGTCTGTACAGAAGGTGACTCTGACAGGAAATGATCCATGAGCAGGGTGACTCTGACAGGAAACAGTCCGTGAGCAGGGTGGGTGGGATCCTCCCTGACGTTACTGGCCCTTTCCCGGCCCTTGATGGTGGGTAAGCTCCTGGACCGGCTTCACTCACCCCCCGGTGGCTCGTGGGTGTGGACCCACTTCTGGGGATCCTGCGTTCTGATGTTTGATGTTCTGAGCGTTACTCGTTTGTTGTTTCTGCTGTTTGCGTGACTTTGCACGTCTGATGGTCTTGTTCCGTGGGGTGCTTTCTTTAAGTGGGTTCTCTGACATTTCTTTGTTTGTGGCTGCCTGCAAGAAGATGAGCCTCGAGGCTGTGCACCGTAAGCATACTTTGATAATTACTGTACTTTGTACTTTGAACTTGGAATACATCCTTGATGGCTGGTAGTCTGGTGCTGGTGACACGTTGGGCACTTAATTGTTTCCTGAAACACTTAATTCAACAACTAATAATTCAGTTTTGCTCAGCCCACAAGGCTGTAATAAAATCTAGCACACATTCAGCAATCCCCCGATTTAATCCCAGCCCAATCACAGGACAGTTTTACAACCACCAATCAACCTACCAACTGGTAGGTCTTTGGGCTGTGGGAGGAAACCAGAGCACCTGGAGGAAACACTCGTGGTCATGGGGAGAACATACAAATTCTTTACGGGCAACGGCTGAAATTGAACTGGGGTCACCGGTACTGTAAAGTATTGCGCTAACCACTACGCTACGGTGTTGCCCCATGGAATCCTCATGCAAATCCAGCAGAGTTTGAGCAGTTTTGTAAAGAAGGAAGGGGAAGGGGAAAAATTGCAGTGTCCAGATGTGCAAAGCTGATGGAGACCAGTCCACACAGACTCAAGGCTATAATTGCTGCCAAAGGTGCATCTATTAAATAGTGACTTGAAGGGGAAAAATACTTATGTAGTCAATTGTTTTGTGTTTAATAATTGTAATTAATTTAGAGCACTTTGTAGAGATCTGTTTTCACTTGGTCACAAAAGAGGTTTTCTCTGTTGATCAGTGTCAAAACAGCCAAATTAAATCCACTATGATTCGGTGTTGTAAAACAACAAAACATGAAAACCTCCAAGGGGGACGAATGCTTTTTTAGAGGCACTGTACACACAATCACTGACAAGCAACCAATGTGCAACAGAAGACAAACTGTGCAAATACAAAGACTAAACAAGTAATACTGAGAACACAAACTGTGGAGTCCCTGCAAGTGAGGAAACCCAGATTTCGAGTTTAGAAGGCTAAAAGGTTGTATTTCACTTACTGTAACCCCAGCAGTTGCAACAGGAATCACGCTGATCCCGAGGTGCATTTGAAATCTCCTCAGTGACATTAGCGTGCCCTGCAGCATCAGTCTGTCCGGAACAATTCACATTGCTTGCCAGGCCCACTTGGCTGCGGTTGCGTTTCAGAACCTTAGACAACTTCTTGATGGCCTTCGAGGCGGCATGCGGGTTGCCCGTTGCGCTCAGCGTCTCTCTTGCGGCCTTTTGCCCCTCTTGGGGGAATGCCTGGGCCTCGAGGCCACCTTGGCTCCTGGGCTGACTCTGGACCTCAGGGAGGAATTGCCTCGAGCTCCCATTCTGCTCTGTGCTTTCGGCTGGCAGCGTGCTGCACGCATCCACTGGTTCGGTTTCCTCCGCAACAATTGTACTCTTCTGGTCAAGCTCCTCAAAGATCTCCGACTGGGTATTCTGAAGAAAACAGAAATATAGATGAAAGGTTTAGAACACATAATTTTGCAGGCCATTCAGCCCACGATGTTGTGCTGACCTCATAACCTATTCGTAGATAGACCATAAATCTTAGCAACAGAATTAGGCCACTTGGCCCTCCGAGTCTGCTCCATCATTCCTTCATGGCTGATTTATTGTCCATCTCAACCCCAGCCTTCTGCCTTCTCCCTGTAACCTCTGACACCCTTACTAATCAAGAGCCTCTTAACCTTCATTTTAAGTACACCTCCACAGCCGTCTGTGGCGATGAATTCCACAGATTCACCACCCTTCGGCTAAAGAAATTCCTTCTCATCTCCGTTCTAAAGGGACGTCCTTCTATTCCATCATGGCTGATTTATAACCTCAACCACATTCTCCTGCCTTCTTGCCATAACCTTTGATGCCCTGACTAATCAAGAGCCTATCAAACTCTGGTTTTAAATATCCCCAATGACTTGGCCTCCTGTGACGATGAATTCCAGATTCACCACCCTCTGGCTGAAGAAATTCTTCCCCATCTCTACTCTAAAGTGACGAACCTCATTTCTGAGGCTGCACTGTCTGGTACTCCACTCTCCCACTTTCAGAAACATCCTCTCCACGTCCGCTCTGTCTAGACATTCCAGTCTAACCTGACTGAGATATTTTAAAGAAAAGGCACGGTGTTGGATCAGTTTAATGTTCTCGGGAAATAATTGCAAGGGACCCATTAGTATCTGTTCAAAACTCAGACAGTTTCTTTCAGGATGGGCAAAGCAGTAACTGCATTTGCAACCTGGAAACATGAGGGGAAACATTTTCACTCAGAGGGTGGGGACAGCTTGGAACAAGCTGCCAGCATAAGTGGTGCATGCGAGCTCGGTTTCCACGTTTAAGAGAAGTTTGGATAGGTACACGGATGGTAGGGGATATGGATGGCAATGGTCCCGGTGCAGGTCGATGGGAATAGATGGTTTAAAATGGCTCAGCATGGTCTAGATGGGCTGAAGGGCCTGCTTCTCTGCCGTATTTTTCTATGACTCTCCGACACCGCAGGAATCTTCTACCTTGTGGGAATGGAGCTTTCCCAACTGCTTTCACTCCCACCAACCGTCCCACCTGGGCATGGGGTTAAAAACCCAGAGCTACAGAAACCCCAACAGAAGCTCCATCCCTGGGAGAGGAAGGATATGCCAAGAAGATGGGCCACACCTGGGAACAGGTTGAAAGACTCCCAGGATGGAGGACTCTGGTGAGCTGCTGTCAAAGGCCTGTGCCCCAGATGGCGTTGGTGATTCTGTAAGTTGGTGTTCACTCCCCACACTGCATTCTCGATCCAGCCAAGCCACTACAATCAGGGGGCCGGTTCAGGCCGAGCAGTGATGGGACCACTGAACAGACTCTCTATACACTGACTGGCCTGATCTCAAATAATAACAAGGCAGCCCACAGAGAAGTGGTCATCACCCTGACACAGTGGTGTCAAGAAAACAACCTCTCCCTCAATGTCGCAAAAACAAAGGAGCTGGTTGTAGATTACAGGAGGAATGGAGACATCAATGGATCTGGGGTTGAGAGGGTGAACAGCTTCAAGTTCCTCGGTATACACGTCACCGAGGATCTCACGTGGTCTGTACATATCAGCTGTGTGGTGAAAAAAGCACAGCAGCGCCTCTTTCACCTCAGACGGTTGAAGAAATTCGGCATGAGTCCCCAGATCCTAAGAACTTTCTACAGGGGCACAACTGAGAGCATCCTGACTGGCTGCATCAGTGCCTGGTATGGGAACTGTACCTCCCTCAATCACAAGACTCTGCAGAGAGTGGTGTGGACAGCCCAGCACATCTGTAGTTGTGAACTTCCCATGATTCAGGACATTTTCAAGGACAGGTGTGTACAAAGGGGCTGCAGGATCATTGGGGACCCAAGTCACCCCAACCACAAACTGTTCCAGTTGCTACCATCCGGGAAATGGTACCGCAGCATTAAAGCCAGGACCAACAGGCTCCAGGACAGCTTCTTCCACCAGGCCATCAGACTGATTAATTCACGCTGACACAACTGTATTTCTGAGCTATATTGACTGTACTGTTGTATAACTTACTGGACATACTATTTATTACAAATTACTACAATTTACACATTGCACATTCAAACTGAGATGTAACATAAAGATTTTTACTCCTCGTGTATGTCAAGGATGTAAGAAATAATATTCAATTCAATCAAATTCAATTTGGCCTCTCACTGGGTCAGTGAGACGGGCTGGCAGCTGCTCTTGCCACACCTGTTCGCTCCCCTGTCGTAGATTTTTCTGTGACCCTGTCCCGTGCACTATTTCTGTTCATTTCCATCTTACAGACCGTTCTCAGGAACTGAACCCTGTCTTAACCCTGAGAGAGCCTGTAAACGCATGGAATCCTATAAGGGTCATAGAATGCATCCAGTCATTGGGTAGTGAATCTGTGAAATCTGTTACCACAAGACGGCTGCGGAGGCCAGGTCATTGGGTATATTTAAACCGAAGGTTGGCAGGTTCTTGATTAGTCAGGGTGTCAAATGATATGGGGAGAAGGCAGGAGAACAGGGTTGAGAGAGATAGTAAATCAGCCACGATGGAATGGCAGAGCAGACTCAATGGGTCAAATGGCCTAATTCTGCTCCTATGTCTTATGGTCTTACAGAGGCCAAAAAATTCATGGTCTGCTCCAGTTTCTAGTATTTTCTAAAATTTTGTCATTTTAAAATTAATTTTATAAGCTCAGTGGTAGAGTATTTGAGTACAGATTAGCAGCCAAAGAGTCATTTAGTTCATAAATAGGCCTTTCAGCACATCCAGGCCGCGCCAATTTATTAATCTGCCGAGTCCTGTCGTCCAGCACCTGGACTGTAGCCATCCCTACCCTCCCATCTATGGACCCATCCAAACTTCTCTTCAATATTGCAATCTAACCACAATTTACCACTTCCGCTGGCAGCTCATTCCACACTCTGAGTGAAGAAGATTCCCCTCAGGTTCCCCTTGAACACTCACCTTTCACCCTTAACCTATGACCTCCAGTTCAGTGCCACCCAATCTCAGTGGGAAAAGCCTGCCTGCCTTTACACTATGGATACTTCTCATCATTTTGTATACCTCAATCAAGTCTCCCCTCCACCTCCTACGCCCCGGGGAATGAAGTCCCAAACAATTCAGCCTTTTCCTATAACTCAGGTCCTCAAGTCCCTGTAATCGTGGTTGGCATTAGGGCAAAGGGACTGATAGCTCTGTGACTATGACTTGGGCTTCCTGTTGACACAGGCCTTGGTCAATTCAAATTCTCAACTTGCCTATGTGTGATTTAGAACATAGATCATCGAACACCACAGCACAGTGCATTCCTTTTTACCCACCATGTTGTACCAACTTTTAACCTACTTTAAGATCAATCTAACCCTTCTCTCCTACTTAACCCTCTATTTTTCCATCATCATGTGCCCATCTAAGCATTTCCTGAATGCCCCTAATGTATCTGCCTTTAGCACCACCCATGACAGGGTGTTCCATGCACCCACTACTCTCTGCCTCTATCATCCCCTCTATATTTCCCTCCCATCGCCTTGAAATTATGCTTCCTGGCATTTGCCATTTCTGCCTGGGAAGAAAACTCTGGCTGTCCAATTGATCTGTCTTACACACTTCCATCAAGTCACCCCTCATCCTTCTTTGCTCCAAAGAGAAAAGCCTCAGCTGGCTAAACCTATCTTCACGAGACATGCCCTCCAGTTCAGGCAGCATCCTGGTAAATCTCCTCTGCACCTTACCTAAAGCTTCCACATCCTTCCTGTAATGAGGTGACTGGAACTGAACACAATACTCCCAAGCGTAGTCTAACTAGGGTTTTGTTAGAGTTGCAACATTACCAGTAGAGGTGGAGATTGTGACTCCTGCCCATTTTCATCTCCCGCCTCCTGCTGCGCCAGGTCTTTGGCCTCTTTCACAGCTTGGGGCTCCAGTGGGACCAGATCTTGTACCTGCTGCTGATCCCCGTCTTCGGCCTCTTGGTTATCCAGGACTTGGGCCTGCTGTTGTAACTTTTGCACATTGGCCTCCGGTTGGTTCACTGCCTCACTCACAGCATTTCCCTCTTGTGCTTCAGCAGGGATCTCCGATGGAACCTCTGTCTGCTGCTGCTTCTGGCCTGGTTCTTTCTGCTCTGCTTGGGATTGGTTCTGGAGCAGCGAGCAGTGTTCTGTGCCATCAGCCTTCTGTTCAGAAACCAGCTCTGGCTCAACATCTGCTCTTCCTGGAGACAACTCACAGCTGTGGCCCACATTCTTCTCCTCCCAGCCGCCTGCTCGCTGGCTTGGGCTGGAGACAATTCCTAGCACTTGGCTGGTCTGAAGAATACAGAAGAAAAAAAACTTTGAAAACAGCTGGCATTTTAAAACACTCAGTAAAAAAACAATCTTGGCAGTCAGTGTCAGATGAACTTCCTGAACTTGTGACGCTCAGAATACCATTCAGTTTCGCCTCAAAGACTCAGAGAGGCGTGCAGGAGAATCCTTGACAATGGCACCAGTGACAAGAACACGATGTAGTCAAAGATTTATTTCCATGATATTATAGAATAACATGACACTAATAATGCCATTCCTGATACCGGAACAGGTCAGTGAGCAGCTGGCCCAGGGAGAGGGGACCATTTAATGTGGTGAGATGTGAGAAGCCCCAGTGCTACTGCCCTTTGAGACAGGTGATAAAGGCAGATTTATTAGAGGCAATCAAATACTGGACGGTGGGTCAAGAGAAACTGCTTTCAGTGGCAGGAGGGTCAATAACTGGAGGAAAGAGATTGAGGATAATTCTCAAGTTGCCATAAATCTCTTCACTTTGGCTACTGAGATTCCAGTTCCTGGATTTCCGCTCAGGCCTCCTGTTCGGTCTGGAATCAGCCTGGGCCTGGGTCAGAGGGGCAATGAAGTAATTTCTTTTTAACATAGACAGTTGTGATTTAGAATTCACTGTAGCCTGGCCTACTGAGTTCCTCCAGCATTTTGTGTGAGTTATTTTAGATATTTCCCTGAAGGGTAAATGCCACAGGGGAGCTGGACTATAATGTGTGGTTAATGGTGTAGCTGGGTGGTGGGGTGGAGATACATCTCTACCAAAGGAGGTGTAAGGTGATCCTTCCCTCCACTAGTCTGCAGGTCACCCTTGGGCAAGGAATAGCACCTGCTTAGCCCTCCTGATCAGGGTCACATGAAGCCACAGAAGCAGGTGGTGGTTGGTTGTACGAACAGCCAGTGCATATCACAAGTCCTGGTTATACGACCACTGATGCCAGGCAGACAGTCTCTGAAGAGTATTGATAATGGCTAGGGTCACCCGTCTTGTAAAGACACTGGCCCAGAAGAGGTTTGCCATTGCCCACAGTGCCAAAGACCATGATTGCTCACATCATACGGCATGACACATAATGATGATGGTGAAAGGAGTAAGAAAGTAAAATATCCTTTAAACAGAGAGAGAGAGAGCGACATCACAGAATGTTACTGTACAGGGAGAGCTGGGGGGGGGTCCGTCACAGAAAGTTAGCTGTGAGTAATGTACATAATGGCAAAGGCAAATGGAATTCTACACACAAAATACTGGAGGAACTCAGCAAGTCATTCAACATCTATGGAAATGAATAAACAGTTGACGTTTCCGGGCCAAGACCCTACATCAGGACTGGAAAGGGAAGGGGGAAGAAGCCAGAATAAAAAAGGTGGGGAGAAGGGAAGGAGGACTCGCTGGAAGATTATGTGTGGAGCTAGGTGGGTGGGGGAGCGGGATGAAGTAAGAAGCTAGAAGGCGATAGATGGAAAAGGTAAAAGGGCTGGAGAAGGAGGAATCTGATAGGAGAGGACAGTGGACCACAGGAGAAAGGGAAGGAGGAGGGGTACCAGGGGAGGTGATAGGGAGATGTGGAAAAGAGGCCAGAATGGGGAATTGGAAGCAGGAGGGAAAAAAATTACCGGTAGTTGGAAAAATAGAAGTTCATGCCATCAATAAAAAGCTCTACACAATCGAAGCTTGTTTCCCACAGCCAGATTTCTTTGTCCTCAAAAGAATTATAATTTACAAGGTTTTGGGGCAGATTTCACTACTACAGCAGACAGGTAAGAAAGGTCCCAGTGGTACAGGGGAGACAGTAGGCTTGGGACTCTTCAGTGTTATAGCCAGACACCAGGAAGCCAAGTTATCATGCCACCAGTACACCAGGTAATGATATCTCCAGCAAGAGGGCATCTAACTGCTTACCCCTGATATTCAATGACCCAACAGTTGTTTAAGACCCAGCTATCAATGTCCTGGAGGGGCCAACATTGTCCAGAGTCTCAGCAGGACAGCCCACATAAATACTGTGGTACCAGAGCAGATTGGATGTTGTGAACTCAATGAAGACCTTCCCATCTTTACCCTCTTCCCTTCCTAGTTCCCCTTCTCCCATGGTCCACTCTCCTCTCCCATCAGATTCCTCCTCCTTCAGCCCTTTAACTCTTCCACCTCTACCAGGGGTTCCCAACCTTTTACTTGCCATGGACCAGTACAATTAAGCAAGGGGTCTCAGAGTGAACATGGAGAGGATGTTTCTTATGGTAGGGAGTCTAAGACCAGAGGACAGCCTCATAATAGCAAGGTGTCCTTTTAGAGATGAATAGGAAGATGAGAAGAAAGTTCTTTAGCCAGAGAGTGGTGAATCTGTGGCATTTATTGCCACAGTCTGCTGTGAAGGCCGAGTATTTTTGTATATTTAAGGCAGAGCTCGGTCAGGGCATGAAGGGTTAAAGGGAGAAGGCAGGAGATTGGGGCTGAGAGGGAAAATGGATCAGCCATGATGAAATGCAGAGCAGACTAATGGCCTAATTCTGCTCCCATATCTTGTGGTTTTATGATATTGGGAACCCCTGACCTAAACCCTTCCAGCTTCCAACTTTATCCATCTTCCCCCATACCTGGTCTCACCTATCACCTGCCAGCTTGTACTCCTTCCCTCCACGCTCCCACCACCTCCCAGTCTTATTCTGGCTTCTTCCCAGTTCCTTTCCAGTCCTGATGAGGGGGTCTCGGTTTGAAACATCGACTCTATTCCTCACCAGAGTTACTGCCTAACCTGCTGAATTCCTCCAGCACTTGGTGTGTGTGTTGTGGGTTGGAAGCAAAATATGCTTGACCCTGATGGACTGCCAAAACCTGAGAAAGACACAATCTCCACCTACTGGCTGTTTATTAATACGTAAACCAGTACAAGAAAAAAAGAATTGTAGTCAGCATAGAGCAGACATGATCACATTGCACGGCAGGGCAGGCTTCTGACAACCAAGTCCAGCTCCTGGCCTTCACGTCTGGCTGAGCTACTAAGACTGGCGGAACAGTTTCTACTGCCAGGAGAAGGCACCCAGGTGGGTTACTGATGCCTTAAAACCAGTCGCTTTGGGCTGATGCCAAACTGTCAATCTCTGCCATTCCTTTGCATTCATCAGCTGCACGGAGAGAGCTCGTCTGCTGCGTGGGCAACAACTTGCTCTCCGTGTTGTACTTCCCTGGCTTGCACATCATGTAGACAGCTAGGTCACAACATCCATGGTCCATTCCAACCAATGGAGGACCTCCAGGTCTAGCTCATTAACAGACTCCTTCAGCCGACTGGAGGACAGTCTCCATATGAAAGACCGGAAGAACTTAAGACATTGGAGCAGAGTTAGGCCTTTCAGCCTATCGAGTCTGCTCCGCTGTTTCATCATGGCTGATCCATTTCCCTCTCAAACCCATTTTTCCTTTAACCTCTGACGCCCTATCTAATTATTTGGTGATGCGTTGCCTGAGTTGCCTATTCAAACATCCAATATCAGTCCATCCTTTCTGAGATAAGGGGCCCAAAAATGCACACAAGACTCCAGGTGAGGCCTCACTACTGCCTTATAAAGCCTCAGCATTACATCCTTACATGCAGAAAGACTGGAATCCTCTCTCTCTCTCGCTCACGCTGACACCAAGCTGTCTGGCCAGGGCAAACATCTGCCAACAGGTTTGGTTGCTAACTTGAAAGCCAGCTCACGTTCCCAACCTCCAAACCAAAGCCCCGCTTGGGCTGAAGGCTAAAGCAGTGAAAAGAGCCATTGGCGTGACCCTCAGACATTCCTTCAACGATATCCCTGCAGCTGAGGTCAGGAGTCCTTTAATAGAACATACAACAGTATAGTACAGGAACAGGCCCTTCGGCCCTCAATGTTGTGCCAGACCAATTAAATTAGTAATCAAATAGCTAACTAAGCTCATCTCTCCTGCCTACACAATGTCCATATCCTCCCATCTTCCTCACATTCATGTGCCTCTCTAAATGTCTCTTAAAAATCTCTAATGTATCTATCTCAGCCACCACCGCAGGCACCCACCACTCTCTGTGTAAAAGATCCGCTCTCACATCTCTGAAATTACCCTCACTCACCTCCTCCTCTCCTTGGGACTCCCCGCTCTGGTTCTCTGCCTGCTCTGGATCTTCTCATCTCGAATTGCTGACAGGACATCAACTTCATCACTCCTCCACTGAATGCACTGCCCTCGACTCTCCTCGCACCAATCCCAACCTGACCATCAATCTGCCTCCAAAGCCAGTATATCCTTCCTCAAGTATGGAGACCAGAACTGCATGTAGTACTCCAGGTGCAGCCTCACCAGTACCCTGTACAGTTGCAGCATAACTTCCCTGCTCTTCAATTCAGTTCCTCTGGTAATGAAGGCCAATACTGTATTCCATTTGCTTTTGTGATAGCCTGCTGCACCTGCAAACCAACCTTTTGTGATTCATGCACAAGTACTCCCAAGTCCCTCAGCACAGCAGTATGCTGGAAATTTTTACCGTTTAAATAATAATCTGCTCTTCCATTTTTCCTTCCAAAGTGGATGACATCACATTTACCAACATTGTACTCCATCTGCCAGACCCTTGCCCACTCACTTAACCTATCAATATGTATCTCTCTGTATCTTCTGCACAATTTACCTTTCCACTCAATTTGGTATCATCAGCAAACTTAAGCGATACACTACACCCGGTTCCCTCTTCGAGATCGTTAATATATATCGTGAACAGTTGCAGGCCCAGCACCGACCCGTATGGCACCACCGCTCACTACTGATTGCCAACCAGAGTAACACCCATGTATCCCAACTCTGCTTTCTTTCAGTTAACCAATCCTGTATCCATGCTAATACATCACCCCAACTCTTTGCATCCTTATCTTATGGATAAGTCTTTTATGCAGCACCTTATCAAACACATTCCAGAAATCCAAGTAAATAACGTCCATCTGTTCCCCTCTATCCACTGCACTTGTTATATCCTCAAAGAACTCCAGTAACTTTGTCAAACAGGATCTGCCCTTGCTGAATCCATGCTGCATCTGCCTGATGGATCCATTTCTTGCCAGATGCCTCACTATTTCTTCTTTAATGATAGCTTCAAGCATTTTCCCAACTACAGATGTTAAACTAACTGACCTGTAGTTACCTGCTTTAGCCTACATCATTTTTTGAACTGTGGCGCGACATTCGCCGTCTTCTCATCCACCAGAACCTGCCCACAGTCTAGAGAATTTTAGTTTATTTTCTTTCCTTATTCCCTTTCTTTATTAGTTGCTTGATGGGTCTTTGTTGCTGTTTGAAATTTTCCCAGTCTTCCAGTTTCCCACTACTCTTGGAGGCTTTCTATTCACACGCTTTTAGTTTGACGCCTTCTTTAATTTCCTTAGTTATCCAAGACTGGCTCTCCCCACCCTTACTGTCCGTGCTTTTAACTGGAATATACTTTTGTTGAGCACCATGAAAAATCTTTTTGAAAGACTTCCACTGCTCCACCATATAGCCTGTATTCCCAGACTACTTTTGCACCCTCCATTTGTATGGGAAACTGAGTCATACTGTGATCACTCTTTCCGAGAGGATCCCTAACTACAAGATCACTAATTTTACCTTTCTCATTGCACAGGACCAGATCTAAGATAACACATTCTCTTGTAGGTTAAGTAACACGCTGTTCAAGAAAGCCATCATTTATGCGTTCAATGAAGTCCTCCACAAGACTGTCTCGACCAACTTGATTCACCCAATCTATGTGCAAGTTAGTCTCCCATGATAACTGCCGTTCCATTCTCACGTGCCTGAGATATTTCTGTTTACTGCCTGTGCCACTGTAATGTGATTATTTGGTGGCTGATCGACAACTCCCACCAGGGATTTTTTTTCCCTTACTATTCCTAATCTCTACCTAGATGGACTCAACGTTCTGCTCCTTAGATCTTATATCGTCTCTCACTGTCGCACTGATCTCATCCTTAGAGCGCTACCCCACCTCCCTTACCTTCCTGCCTATCATACCGTATAACCTGATATCCTTGGATATTTAATTCCCAATCTTGACCTAGCTGAGAGGTTGCTTTGAGCTGAGCTGTAAATCATCTACAAGATGTCAGCTCAGCTGAAATCATCTACATCTCGTAGATTAAATCATTAGTCCCACCTAAGGCGACTTAGCACGTCAACCAAGAGAAACTCTTACAGGAGTGGAGGATGATGACGTCTGCAGTCCTTCTGGTGACTTTGGCTTCACCAAGATCAACAGGGTCGGATTCTCCTGCAACTGGGACTCTTCTTGCAGGTTCTCTTCAGGGAACCCCCGTTCTTTGAGGAGCATTTCCTTCTGCTCCTGACTCTGCTGAATTTCCCCGTGCATCTGCCTGGAGAGATAGCGAGATTTTCAATACCAAGCCATTGCACCAATATTAACAATGCCCTCTCCCACCCCTTCAATGTTCCAACCTCATGCGCAGTAGGGCCAGCACGCTCCGCTGTTCCAGAGGGAGCAGTACCGGGGGCAAGAATCACCGGCGAGTCTAACATTGAGGGGGGTGGGGTGCTCTTTGACATAGGAATGGGAAGTGTACCTGACCTTGCACTCAACGTCAGTAAGACCAAAGAACTGATTGCAGACCTCAAAGGGTAAGACGAGGGAAGATGCATCAGTCCTCACAGAGGGATCAGAAGTGGAGAGAGTGAGCAATTTCATGTTCCTGGGTGTCAACATCTCTGAGGATATCGATGCAGTTACAAAGAAGGCACAACATCGGCTATATATCATGAGGAAGCTGAGGTGATTTAGTAGGTCTGCAAACACACTTGCAAATCTCTACAGATGTACCATGGAGAGCATTCTAATCGGCTGCATCACCATCTGGTATGGTGGGGGGGTGGGCACTGCACAGGACCGAAAGGAGCTACAGAAAGTTGTGAACTCAGTCAGCTCCATCATGAGCACTAACCTCCCCAGCATCCAGGGCATCTTCAAAGAGCGATGCCTCAAAAAGACGGCCTCCACCATCAAGGACCCCCATCGCCCAGGGCATGCCCTCTTCTCATTGCAACCATCAGGGAGAAGGTACAGGAGCCTGAAGGCACAAACTCAACAACTCAGGAACAGCTCCTTCCCCTCAGCCATCAGGTTTCTGAATGGACAATGAAACCATGAACACGAGCTCGCTACTTTTCTCCCCCTCTTTTTGCACTACTTCATTAATTTAACTATTATATATATACACAGTTTTGATTATTATGTATCACATTGTACTGCTACCACGCAACAACAAGTTTCACGACGTACCCCAGTGATATGAAACCAAATTCTGATTCTGTTCCGTGTCACCAGTGATGACTCACCACACTTGATCAGAATCAGGTTTCATATCATTGACATATATTGGGAAAGTTGTTGCGAAACTTGCGACATAAAAACACTAAGTTGCAATAGGAAACATACTAAAAATTAAACTAAATGAGTAGTGCAAAAAGACTGCAATAAACAGTGAGGTGGTGTTCCTGAGCTCAATGTCCATTCTGAAATCCGGTGGCACAGGGGAAGAAGCTGTTCCTGAATCGTTGACTGTGGGTCTTCAGGCTCCTGTACCTCCTCCCTGATGGTAGCAATGAGAAGGGGGCATGTCCTGGGTGGTGGGGGTCCTTAATGATGGTAAGAATATATAGCTGTGGAGGGACAGAACATAGAACCTGACAGCACAGTACAGGCCCTTCACCCACGATGTGGTGCTAATCTTTAACCTACTTTAAGGTCAATTTAACCTTTCCCTTCCACAGAGCCCTCCATTCTTCTATCATCCATGTGCCTATCTAACAGTCTCTTTAATATCCCTAATGTATCTGCCTCTACCACCACCCCTGGCAGGGTGTTCCATGCACTCACTACTCTCTGTGTAAAGAATTTACCTCTGACATCCCCCCTATACTTTCCTCCAGTTACCTAAAAATGATGCCCCCCTTCCCCATTAGCCACTTCCAACCTGGGAAAAAGTCTCTGACTGCCCATTTGATCTATGCCTTTTTCATCTCCTTCATCAAGTCACCTCTCACCCTCCTTTGCTCCAAAAAGAAAAGCCCTAACTCGTTCACCCATTCCCATAAAGACATGCTCTCTGATCTGGGCAGCATCCTGGTAAACCTCCTCTGCACCTTTCCAATCATGAGGCAACCAGAACGCGACACAATTGTGTTGTGGGTAGTGGGGAAGTGATGTGGGATTAGAAAGAGGGTAAAAGGATTGGGGAGGGATTATAGAGGGGTAGTAGAGAATGTGGTTAAGACCATAAGATGCAGATCAGAATTAGGCCATTTGGCCCATCAAGTCTGCTCTGCCATTTCATCATGGCTGATCCATTTTCCCTCTCAGCCACAATCTCCTACCTTCTCCCCTTATCGCTTCATGCCCTGACCAATCAAGAATCTATCAGCATCTGTTTTAAATATACCCAATGACTTGGCCTCCACAGCCACCTGTGGAGCAAATTCCACAGATTCACCACTCTCTGGCTAAAGAAATTCCTCCTCTCCTCCTTTCTAAGAGGACACTCCTCCGCCTCTGTTCTGAGGCTGTGTTCCCTGGTCCAAGACTCTCCCTCCATAGGAAGCATCTCCCACATCCACTCTTTCGAGGCCTTTCACCGTTTGACAGGTGATGGCACACTGGGTGGCTGTGGGTCACTGGAGAGGGAGGGAGGGAGGGAGGGGGCAGGACTGGGAGGGGCAGTATAAACCTGCCTGACATATTCTTCCCGAGACTTGGAGTCAACTGTTTCCAAGAACTTCTCGTATTTCTCTGAAGTGGAGCTCGGGTAGATCCTTTTGAAGTTCCCCATGTTTTCGTCTTCGTACTTCTCCACCTGTTCCACCCAGGTAGCCTGGTTGTTTCGTGTCTCGTCAGCTCTAATATGAAAGCAAAGAGGAGGTGTCAATTATTCCTTTTGAAAATCGATCTCTTGCCATAAGACCAGAAAACACAGGAGCAAAATGAGGCCATTCAGCCCATCGAGCCTGCTCCAGAATTCCATCACGGCTGAGATATTTTCTTTCTCCAGCCTTCTCTCCATAACCTTTGACCTCCCCTTACTAAACAAGAACCTATCAACCTCCACTTACTCAATGACGTGGCCTCCACAGCCATATTTTGAAATTATTTCCACAGATTCGCCACCCCCGACTGTAGAAATCCTTCCTTGTCTCTGTTCGAAAGGGACATTCTTGTATTCTCAGGCTGTGTCCTCTGGTTTTAGATTCCCGTACAGAAAGAAGCGGCCTTTCTACATCCACTCTGCCTAGGCCTTTCAATATTTGATAGATTTCAATGTGATCCTCCCACATTTTTCTAAACTCCAGCAAGTACAGGCCCAGAGCTATCAAACGCTCCTCAAAACTTAACCCTTTCATTCCCAGGATCATTCTTTTGAACCTTCTCTGGACTTTCTCCAATGCCAGCCCATCTTTTTTTTGATGTTAAAGGGCTGAACTGGTTAGCACGAGAAGGCACAGTTTTAAGGTGCTTGGAAGTAGATACAGAGATGTTGGGGTAAGTTTTTTCACACAGAGAGTGGTGAGTGCGTGGAATGGGCTGCCGGCAACAGTGGTGGAGGCGGATATGATAGGGTCTTTTTAAAAGACTCCTGGATAGGTACATGGAGCTCAGAAAAATGGAGGGCTATGGGTAACCCAAGGTTCGGCACAGCTCTGTGAGCCAAAGGGCCTGTATTGAGCTGTACGTTTCTATGTTTCTATCATTATGTGCTGGGTCATATGACATCATCATTATGTGCCGTGCTGTATGACATGGGCGATCTTGGTCCCATGGCCATGATTGGGCCATGGCCCCATGGGAAGCAGGGATTTAGATTCTTAGACCACTGGGATCTGTTTTGGGGCAAGGATGAATTGTACAAAAGGGACGGGTTGCACCTAAACAGGCGGGGGACCAGCATTCTAGCAGGCAAGTTTGCCACTGCTACACTGGTGTATTTAAACTAAATAGTGGGGGGGGAAGAGAGGAAATATAAGGATGGAGTTAAAGGGAAAGAGAGAATAAGGAAAGTTAAGAAAGACAACAGAATTAACAGGGCAGAAAGCTCAGGAAGGGATCGGAGAATACGGCCAAGTGCAATAGGAATCGATGTGAAAGGTGAGGGGAGTACTCTAATGGATTAAAAGTATTATATATCAATGCACGGAGTATAAGAAATAAAGTGGATGAGCTTGAGGCTCAGTTGGAAATTGGCAAGTATAATGTTGTAGGAATAACAGAGACATGGCTGCAAAAGGACCAGGGCTGGGAAATAAATATTCAAGGGTATACGTCCTATCAAAAGAACAGACAGGTGGACAGAGGGGGTGGGGTGGCTCTGTTGGTGAGGAATGAAATTCAGTACCTTGCAAAGGGCGACACAGAATCAGGAGATGTAGAGTCAGTATGGATAGAACTGAGAAATTGTAAGGGCAAAAAGACCTTAATGGGAGTTATCTACAGGGCCCCAAACAGTAGCCTGGATATAGGGTGCAAGTTGAATCAAAAGTTAAAATTGGCATGTCGCAAAGGTAATGCTACGGTTGTTATGGGGAATTTCAACACGCAGGTAGACTGGGAAAATCAGGTTGGTCCAGACCCCAAGAAAGGGAGTTTGTGGAGTGCCTCCAAGATGGATTCTGAGAGTAGCTTGTACTGGAACCTACCAGGGAGAAGGCAATTCCGGATTTAGTGTTGTGTAATGAACTGGATTTGATAAGGGAACTCGAGGTAAAGAAGCCATTAGGAGGTAGTGACTATAATATGATAAGTTTTCAAATACAATTTGAGAGGGAGAAGGGAAAATCGCAAGTGTCAGTATTGCAGTTGAACAAAGGGGACTATGGAGCCATGAGGGAGGAGCTGGCCAAAGTTGACTGGAAAGATACCCTAGCAGGGATTTCAGTGGAACAACAATGGCAGGTACTTCTGGGAAGGTGCAGGATCAGTTCATTCCAAAGCGGAAGAAAGATTCTAAGGGGAGTAAGGGACGACCATGGATGACAAGGGAAGTCAAGCATAGTATAAAAATAAAAAAGTATAACATAGCAAAGATGAGCGGGAAGCCAGAGGATTGGGAGACTTTTAAAGAGCAACAGAGGATAACTTAAAAGGCAATATGGGGAAAAAAGATGAGATACGAAGGCAAGCTAGCCAAGAATGGAAAGGAGGATAATAAAAGCTTCTTTAGGTATGTGAAGAGGAAAAAATCAGTTAAGACCAAAGTTGGGCCCTTGAAGACAGAAACGGGTGAATTTATTATGGGGAACAAGGAAATGGCAGATGAGTTGAACAGGTACTTTGGATCTGTCTTCACTGGGGAAGACACAAACAATCTCCTAGATGTAATAGTGGCCGGAGGACCTAGGGTAACGGAGGAACTGAAGGAGATTCATATTAGGCAGAAAGTGGTATTGGATAGACTGATGGGACTGAAGGATGGTAAATCCCCAGGGCCTGATGGTCTGTACCCCAGGGTACTTGAGGTGGCTCTAGAAATCTTGGATGCATTGGTAATTATTTTCCAATGTTCTATAGATTCAGGATCAGTTCCTGAGGACTGGAGGGTAGCTAATGTTATTCCACTCTTAAAGAAAGGAGGGAGAGAGAAAACAGGGAATTATAGACCAGTTAGCCTGACATCAGTGGTGGGAAAGATGCTGGAGTCCATTATAAAGGATGAAATAGCGGCACATTTGGATAGCAGTAACAGGATCGGTCCGAGTCAGCATGGATTTACGAAGGGGAAATCATGCTTGAATAATCTTCTGGAATTTTTTGAGGATGCAACTATGAAAATGGACAAGGGAGAGCCAGTGTACCTGGACTTTCAGAAAGCCTTTGATAAGGTCCCACATAGGAGATTAGTGGGCAAAATTAGAGCACATGGTATTGGGGGTAGGGTACTGACGGATAGAAAATTGGTTGGCAGACAGGAAACAAAGAGTAGGGATTAATGGGTCCCTTTCAGAATGGCAGGCGGTGACTAGTGGGGTACTGCAAGGCTCGGTGCTGGGACCACAGCTATTTATAATACATTAATGATTTAGATGAAGGGATTAAAAGTAACATTAGCAAATTTGCAGATGACACAAAGCTGGGTGGCAGTATGAAATGTGCGGAGGATGTTGAGATAATGCAGGATGACTTGGACAGGTTGGGTGAGTGGGCAGATGCAGTTTAATGCGGATAAATGTGAGGTTATCCACTTTGGTGGCAAGAACAGGAAGGCAGATTACTATTTGAAAGGTGTCAGGTTAGGAAAGGGGAAGTACAATGAGATCTTGGTGTCCTTGTTCATCAGTCACTGAAAGTAAGCATGCAGGTACAGCAGGCAGTGAAGAAAGCTAATGGCGTAACAAGGGGAGTTGAGTTGAGTATAGGAGCAAAGAAGTCCTTCTGCAGTTGTACAGGGCCCTGGTGAGACCACACCTGGAGTATCATGTACAGTTTTGGTCTCCAAATTTGTGGAAGAACATTGTTGCTATTGAGGGAGTGTAGTCGAGGTTCACGCGGTTAATTCCCGGGATGGCGGGACTGTCATATGGTGAAAGATTGGAGCGAATGGGCTTGTATACACTGAAATTCAGAAGGATGAGAGGGGATCTGATTGAAACATACAAGATTATTAAGGGATTGGACACGCTAGAGGCAGGAAACATGTTCCCAATGTTGGGGGAGTCCAGAACCAGAGGCCACAATTTGAGAATAAGGGGCAGGCCACGTAGAACGGAGTTGAGGATAAACTTTTTCACCCAGAGAGTTGTGGATCTGTGGAATGCTCTGCCTCAGAAGGCAGTGGAGGCCAATTCTCTGGATGCTTTCAAGAAAGAGCTAGATAGAGCTCTTAATGATAGTGGAGTCAAGGGATATGGGGAGAAGGCAGGAACAGGGTACTGATTGTGAATGATCAGCCATGATCAAAGTGAATGGTGGTGCTGGCTCGAAGGGCTGAATGGCCTACTCCTGCACCTATTGTCTATTGATTGCTCTTGGCAAAGTTATCTACAGAAGTGGTCTGCCACTGCCTTCTTCTGGGCCAGTGTCTTTAAAAGACGGGTGACCCCAGTCATTATCAATACTCTGCAGAGATTGTCTGCCTGGCGTCAGTGGTCACATACCCAGGACTTGCGATCTGCACCGGCTGCTCATACGACTGTCCACCACCTACTCCCTGATCAGGGGGCTAACCAGGTGCTACATATTGTCCAAGGGTGACCTGCAGGCTAGAGGGGGGAAGGGGCACCTTACACCTCCTTTGGTAGAAACGTAACTCCGCCTGCCACCCAGAACTGCTCACAATACTCCAAGTGCGGTCTGACCAGTGCCTTATAAAGCCTCAGCATTACTTCCTTGGTGATATGTTCTAGTCCTCTTGAGCGCAGTCTAGCCCACAGTCCTCACTCCACCTCTGCATGCCTGCTGAATCCACCTCCTTTCCCCTTTGTTGCAGCTCTAAGCAGCAGGAGGAACTTCTGACACAAGAAAGTCTGCAGTTGCTGGAAATCCAAAATGCTGGAGGAACTCAGCAGGTCAGGCAGCATCTGTGGAAGGGAATAGACAGTCGACATTTCGGGCTGAGACCATTCATCGGGACTGGAAAGGAAGGGGAAGATGCCTGAATAAGAAGGTGAGGGGAGGAGAAGGAGGATAGCTGGGAGGTGATAGGTGAAGCCAGGTGGGTGGGAAAGGTCAAGGGCAGGAGAGGAAAGAATCTGATAGGAGCGCAGAGTGGACAACAGGAGAAAGGGAAGGAGCAGGGGACACAGAAGGATGTAATAGGCACGTGAGAAGAAAGGAATGGAGGAAGGAATAGTGAAGAATGGGGGAGGGTCGAAATTTGTTTTCCAGAAGGAGGAATCGATATTCATACTGTCACGTTGGAGGCTACCCAGACACAATATAAGGTGTTACTCCTCCACCCTGAGGGTGGACTCACCTTGGCACGAGGAGGCCGTGGACTGACACCTGGGAATGGGAATCAGAATTAAAATCTTTGGCCACCAGAATGTCACGCTGGTGGCGGATGGCACAGAGGCGCTCGGCGGCTATGCCTGAGCAGTGGGAAAATGTGGAACTTTAAAATGTGCAGGGAATAGCAGCGATACATTGGAGGGGA
The DNA here is from genome assembly GCF_030028105.1 of Mobula birostris. Lineage (NCBI taxonomy): Eukaryota > Metazoa > Chordata > Chondrichthyes > Myliobatiformes > Myliobatidae > Mobula > Mobula birostris. Next base: position 42,259,848 of record NC_092379.1, read on the forward strand.
GGTTTTTATAAAAGGATAGGAGAGGCTAACATTAAGATCGAGGATTAATTTTATGCACCAGATAAGTTTGCACGTATTTGGAATTCACTGCATGGTGTTGATCAGGGCATGACAGGCGACAAAATCCAACAATGTACAACAATTATACAGAATAAAGAAAAGAGATTCCGCAGGTGCTGGAAATCCAAAGTAACAGACACAAAATGCTGGAGGAACTCAGCAGGTCAGGCCGTATCTACGGAAAGGAATAAACAGTCAATGTTTCTGGCCAAGACACTCCATTAAAGAATAAGGAAGTAGACAAAGGTAAGCCAGAGGTTAAAGTTTGGATATGGAATATAATGTGCATAAATATATAAATACTAGTATGGATTTACAAAGTAGACAGCGTATCAAAATGTGGTTTATAGTGTTTACAGTTCAGTGCAGTGACAGGGTAATAGTTAGAGGGGGTTGGGGGTCGGTGGGGGAGTAACTAGGATGGTTGATCAGATGAACTGCCTGAGGGGAAAAAATCTTTTGAGATGGCATGAGGTCTCGTTTTCAGAAACCCAAGGTGATTTCCCGAAGGGAGCTTTTGGAAAAGTGAGTTTGCAGGGTGGGTACAGTCTTCAGTGATTTTCCTGCCCACTTCTTTATTCTGAACGCATACATCGGCTTCCCCTTCTGGGGAAATAGTCCTTCCCCCTTCCCTCTGCTTCTGTTTCCCACTCTGGCCTCTCACCTCTTCTCACCTGCCGGTCACCTTCCCCTGGGCACTCCTCCTCCTTCCCTTTCTCCCACGGTCCACTCTCCTCTCCTATCAGATTCCTTCCTCTCCAACCCTTCAACTTTCCCACCCACCTGGCTTTACCTATCACCTTCTAGCTATCCTCCTTCCCCTCCCTCCCCACACCTTTTTATTCCTTTCCAGTCCTGAAGAAGGGTCTCGGCCCAAAATGGCGACTGTTTGTTCATTTGCGTAAGAGGAGCAGAATTAGGCCATCTGGCCCATCGAAGCTGCTTTGCCATTTGATCACGACTGATCCCTTCCCATCTCAGCCTCAATATCCTGCCTTCTCCCCATAACCCCTCATGCCCTGACTAATCAAGGATCTATCAACCTCTGCCTTAAATATACCCGATGACTTGGCCTCCACTCCCATCTGTGGCGATGAATTCCACAGATTCACCACCCTCTGGCAAAAGAAATTTCTCGTCATCTCTGTTCTAAATGGGTGCTGCCTGGCCTGCTGAGTTCCCCCAGCACTTTGTGTGTGCAGCTGAATTTGACAGCAGGAATATTCATTAATTATCGTTGCCCAACGTGGCACTCTTCAGTCTTTCAGTCACCTGTACTCCCGCGACCACCAGATCTTAGGCAGCTGTTCCTTCTTTCGCGGCCTCTCTTCCTCCATGTCTTCCTGCCGGCCACAAGCTGCAAGGTTAATCATGCAGAGTGTATCATAAAGAAGATCCTCCTTCACCTCTTGATCAAGATTGGAGTCCATCACAGAGCTCAGGGAATGCTTAACCTGCAACATTAATAATTAAAAATTAATAGTGTTGGCCAAAAAGAACAACAGTCTACAAATCAGTGAATTCAAATGAATCAAGGGCAGTGGAAGTAGGCAAACAAACTGTCTTTGTTCTTACCACATGCTGAAAGGAGGTGGAGGTGGCCATTTTGTGAGACTGTCCTTGCACACCCTCCATTTTGTGAACTCTTCGATTCTAGCTCTGGGATTATCGAATCAGAGCAATTGAATGTGGACGCAAGGAGTTTCAGCTAACGACCGGCTAACCCGGGACCACTCTCAGACAAGCAGCTATTTATAATGTAAAGTGGCAGACTTGGAGAAGAAATCTACAACCTCATTAGGCTCAGTGCCTGGGTCAGCTACCTTAGCTGCTTTGAACCAGGCCAAGTTGAAAAAAACAAAGGCACGGGTCTGGGGGTAAAGACCATTGAACAATGCTGGCTGGAGCCCTGGACCAGAGCCATTAAGAAGGTGACCCAGGTAGGGTGCCACTTCTCAGCCCAGTTTTGCATCCTATCAATGTCCTGCTGTAACCTCTGACAGCCCTCCACACTATCCACAACATCTCCAACCTTTGTGTCATCAGCAGATTTACTAACCCATCCCTCCACTTCCTCATCCAGGTCAATTGGTGGCCACCGGGAGGTCCCGTTTTTCTCTGGTGGATGGACTGTAGGTGCTCGTTGAAGCGGTTTCCCAAACTGGGCCGGGTCTCTCCGATATACAGGAAGCCACACCAGGAGCACCGGATACAACAGATGACCCCAACAGACTCACAGGTGAAATGTCGCCTCACCTGGAAGGACCGTTTGGCCCCGAATGGTAGTGAGGGAGGAGATCCAAGTGCAGGTGTGGCACTTCTCCTGGTGGCCACCAATTTTAATTCTACTTCCTATTCCCATTCCAACATGTCAGTCCATGGCCACCTCTACTGCCGCAATGAGGCCACACTCAGGTTGGAGGAACAACTCCTTATTCCGTCTGGGTGTGTCTGTGTGTGTGTGTGTGTGTGTGTGTGTGTGTGTGTGTGTGTGTGTGTTGCTTTGGATTGCCAGCCTCTGCAGATTTTCTCTTGTTTTTAATCACCCTCTGGTGTCTTCCTCTCTGGAACCATTTTAATGTGGATTTAACTATGGACAAATGCCAGGTCTTTGTCTATGGGAACTATCATAAACGACCATGGTCTTCCACCCATCTACAGATGCATATCTTCCATTGTGTCATAGTCTAAGAGCACTAAAAGACAGAAGTAGGCCATTTGGCCCATCTAGTCCATGCCAAAATATTATTCTGCCAATTCCTATCAATCTGCACCTGTACCATAGACCTCGATACCCCTGCCATCCACATACTTATCTAAACTTTTCTTAAATGTCGCATCCGCCACTTCTGCTGGCACACCCTCACCACTCTCTGAGTGAAGAAGATCCCTTTCATGTTCCCCTTAAACATTTCACCTTTCTCAATTAACCCATGACCTCTAGTTCTAGTCTCACCCATCCTCAGCAGCAAAAGCATGCTTCCATTTACTCTATGTTCCTCATGGTTTCGTACACCTTTATCAAATCTTCCTTGATTCCCTGTGCTCCAGAGAATAACTTTCCCTGTAACTCAGGCCCTCGAGACCCAGCAACATCCTTGTGAATATTCTCTGCTATCTTTCAAATCATTGATGTCTTTCCTGTAGTTAGGTGACCAGAATACTCCAAAGTAGGCCTCACCAATATCTTCAAGAGCTTCAATCTAACAACTCAGCTTCTGTACTCAACAATTTGATTAATGAAGACCAATGTGCCAAAATCTCTCTTTATGAACCCATCTATCTGTTTCCACAGGGAGCAGATTTTGGGATAACAGTCAGAAAGTTGGTTTAACTTTTTTTTACTTTAAGGCTGTCATTGTCAAACTGCTTCTGCACTGTGTTCACTCTTCTACTCAAAGTCAAGTTCAAAGTAAATTTATTATCAAAGTACATATGACCATAGGCATATGTTGATTCACTAAGATTCACTTACTTGAGGACATTCACAGTATTTAAAAGGAATCAAACAAAACATCCAGAATAAATAAATAAACAAACAATAAATATCAAGAATATGAGATGAAGAGTCCTTCAAAGTGAGTCCATAGGCTGTGGGAGCAGTTCAATGCTGTGGTGAGTAAAGTTAAGCGAAGATATCCCCTTTGGTTCACGACCCTGTACCTTCTTCCTGATGGTTGAGTGGGGTAATAACTGTTCCTGAACAGTTCCATTGAACTGTTGCTGCTAAGTTAACAAATTTCACGACACATACCGGTGATAATAAACCTAATTCTAATTCTGATCATATATGCCAATCTGCAACTGTGCCACTAGTTCATCGACCTTATTCTGTACACTGCACATGTCCAAATATAACACCTTTTCGATAACAATAATAATGGAAAAGTGGAAAAAAAACAATAATAATGGGAAAAAACACAGTAAATATAAATACATTAGATAGCTTATATGCATAGCTTGACTGTATGTCCATAAAGTGACGCTGGGCACAGGAGTTTCTGTACATAAGGTGACTCTGACAGGAAATGATAAAGTAGTGGTGGTTGCGGGTATGTGGAGGGGTGGGTTAGCGGGTGGGGGTGTTGATCAGCCTCAGTACTTGGGGAATTACTGACTGACCATTACAGCGCTGGTGTTTAGGACAACGGTGAAGGTCCTCCATCTGTGGTGGTGTTCAGAGATTCCTTGATCATGCCCGTAGCTTCCGCTCGGTTTTCACTACTGTTGGACATGTAAATCCCAGGTGGAGACTCAGGAACACCGCCAGACTCAGATGTAGGAGGATTCTTCATTGCTGTTTGCGTAACGGTTTTGTTTTAGTGGTCAGTGCTGGTAGTGCTGAGTTGAGCCCTCGAACCTGGAGGTCCGGTACACCGCTCTCAGTCTGGCCTCTACCCTTTGACCTGTTTGTCATGGGTGACCCTATCCAGAGCCAAAGCCTAAAGCCCCGGCTCCAGCGTGCAGACCTCTCCGGGTCATTGAGGCGCGCAAGCCTCCAAACCCTACAACACGGTTGTGGTCCTCTTGGAGGACTGCTAGGGGAAAGTAACAGTTTTTGAGTCTGCTGGTCCTGGTGTGGATGCTACAGAGCCTCCTCCCTGATGGGAGTGGGGACAAACAGTGAGCAGGGTTGGTGGGATCCTTCACGATATTACTGGCCATCCCATCATGATGTTACATTTGCATGTTTTATGCGGTCACCTAAATTATCTGCTTAATCTTTATGTATCCCAGAGGCGCGCGTACCTTCATCAGCCAGGGTTTCAAGGTGTGGTCCAGCAGGATGTCAAAGCCGAGGAGCTGAAAGCAAGCACTCCCAGACACGTGATTTGGGAAGCAGGTGAAGGAGGTGTTCCTCAGGGCCGGATACACAGACAGAATGGTTTTGATGATCACGTCTTCAATACTGCTCCACAGCACCTCCAGGTCATAGGCATTGCTCTCCATGTACTGGTTAAAGAAAGACAGCTTTCTGCAAGGAACAACATTTTACACAGCCGTCAGTTCTAATCTATCGCAGGCCACCGTTCATCCATCGGATGGCATTGCCGAGTGACTTCGCTGATCAAGTACTCTGCCCCACCATTTGTGTTATTGTGTGACAGGTCAATAGCACTGCAAGCCACAAGATAGACTGCGTATCCATTGAAGGAAATATCAGCTCTCTTGATTAATTTCCCCCCTTTTTGACAGGATTTATTGGAAGTGATTTCTTGCCGATTCATAGTTGCCTTTGAAAAGGTTGACCGCACCCTGAACCCACGATATTCCATCTTGTGAAGTTGTCTGGTGGTTTACATTCACAGTCAGAAAGCACTGCAGTAAACAAACAGGCCCTTTGGCCCATCTAGTCCATGCTGAATCATTAATCTGTCTGGTCCCATTGACCGGCACCCAGTCTGTAGCCCTGCCATCCATGTACAAATTTATCTTAAATGTTGAAATCACACCTCCATCTATCTCTTCTGCTGGCAGCTTGCTCCATACTCTCACCACCCTCCGAGTGAAGAAGTTTCCCTTCATGTTCCCCTTAAACTTCTCACCTTTCACCCTTAACCCACGAGCTCTAGCTCTAGTCTCACCCTCCCAAGCTCCGTGTAACAAGCCTGACGTAACGAATCAGTGTTTCTAGAGTCATTGTCATAGAAAAGTACAGCACAGGAACAGGCCTTTTGGCCCATCTAGTCCATGCCAAAACCTGCTAAACTGCCCACACCCATTGACCTGCACCAGGATCATAGTCCTCCATCCTATCCAAACTTCGCTGAAACGTTGAAACCGAGCACGCATGCAGCACTTGTGTTGCCAGCTCATTCCACACTGGTCACCACCATCTGAGTGAAGACGTTTCTCCTCATGTTTCCCTTAAACTTTTCACCTTTCACCCTAACCCATGATCCCTGGTTGTGGTCACACTCAACCTCAGTGGAAAAAGCCTGCTTGCATTTACCCTATCTCTACCCCTCATAATCTTGAATATTTCTGTCAAATCTCCTCTCAACCTTCTACATTCTGAGGAAGAAAGTCCTAACCTATTCAATCTTTCCTTATAACTCAGGTCCTCCAGACCCAGCTACATTTTTGTAAATTTTTCCTCTACTCTTTCAACCTTATTTACTATACATCTTTCCTGTAGGTAGGTGACCAGAACTGCATACGATACTCCAAATTAGGCCTCACCAATGTCTTATACAACTTCAACATAACATCCCATCTCTTGTACTCGATATATTGATTTATGAAAGCCGATGTGACAACAGCTTTCTTTCTACCTGTGACACTACTTTCAACGAATTTTGGACCTCTATTCCCAGATCCCTTTGTTCTACCGCACTCCTCAGTGCCCTACCATTCACTGTGTAAGACCTTCCCCGGCTGGTCCTACCTAAATGTAACACCTCGCACTTGTCTGCATTGATTTTCAGCTGCCATTTTTTCAACCCATTTTTCCAGCTGATCCAGATCCTTCTGCAAGCCATGACCGCCTTCCTCACTGTCCACTATATCCTCAAACGTGGTGTCATCTGCAAATTTACTGATCAGGTAACTACATTATCATCCAGAACACTGATAGAGATGACAAACAACAATGGGCCCAGCACTGGTCCCTGCAGCGCACCACTGGTCACAGGCCTCCAGTCAGAGAGGCAAACCTCTACTACCACTCTCTGGCTTCTCCCACAAAGCCAATGTCTAATCCAATTTACAACCTATGCTGAATGCCAAGCGACTGAACCCTCTTGACCAACCTCACATACAGGACCTTGTCAAATGCCTTGCTAAAGTCCATGTAGGCAACATCCACTGCTTTGCCTTCATCCGCTTTCCTGGTAACTTGCTCAAAAAACTCTCCAGGATTGGTTAGACATGACTTACCATGCACAAAGCCATGCTGACTATCCTGAATCAGTCCCATGTCTATCCAAATCCTCATATATCCAGTCCCTTAGAATACTTTCCAATAACTATCCCACTACTGATGACAGACTGAGCAGTCTGTAATTTCCTGGTCTATGTTTAGAACCTTTCTTGTCACTAAGAATTATTTAAATATCTCTGCTAGGGCCCCTGCAGTTTCTGCACTAGCCTCCCCCCAGGGTCTGAGGGAACACTTTGTCAGGCCCTGGGGATTTACCCACTCTGATTTTCCTCAGGACAGCAAGCATCTCCTTCTCTGTAATCTGCATAGGGTCCATGAATTTACGGCCCATTGCAAGCAATGGTAAGGCCACAGCAGTGTTGTAGGCCTCAAATATGAAGAGGAAATGGGAGATTTCCCTCACTAAAGAGCTTTTAAACAACAGCTCAATAGTTGCCATGTCTTACAGACCTTTATTCCAGATTTATCCGATCACTTATGTAAATTTGTCTGCCTTCATGGGATTTAGCTCACATTTCTTTTTTCTAGGTCCATGGTTCTTGCTGGACACGAAATACCAGATTGGGACGATCCCAATTAGCAGGACATCCTAAGAGATATTCCAGTCCAGGGACATTCCCTGTGGCAAGGGACGTAGAATTGACTCCTGCTCATTACTGTCATTATTTATTCATCATTAATAATGACTCCTGTCTGCAGATTTGAATGAGAGAGTGTTTAGCATTGTCTTTCCACTCACTTTTATCTGTTATTTCAGTCACGGTCCAGTCAGTTGACTCCTCATTTCTGTTCATTTCCTTTTCCCCGTGTTTTACCTCCTTGACTAAGGCACCTGATTCCCATCTGAACTGGAAACATAATAACTCCGGCTGAAATCTACTTGGGACTGGACCGTCACCTCAGCCAGTGCGGCAAAGCACGTTCCGGGCCACTAAGAATAGTCGACTCTAAGTTGCTTCGGTGCCTGGGGTTGCTTTGGGAATTCTGTTGTCTCGTGTCCAGTTGAGTATTGCCGGCCGTTTGCTGCTATTTCGAGTCAAGATACGAACGGACTGTCATTGTTTGGTTTTGTAGTTTCGTGTCCTGCTGAGTATTGCTGGCCGTTTGCTGCTACTCCGAATCAAGATATAAATTGTCTGTTGTTGTTTGGTTTTGTTGTTCTGTGTCCAAGTCTGGGCTCCGTATCCGAGTCCGAGTCCAAGTCCGGGCTCCGTGTCCCAGTCCCAGTCCAAGTCCAAGTCTGGGCTCCGTATCCGAGTCCGAGTCCGAGTCCGGGCTCCGTGTCCGAGTCCGGGCGCTCCGTGTCCAAGTCCGAGTCCGTGTCCGGGCTCCGTGTCCGAGTCCGGGCTCCGTGTCCGAGTCCGAGTCCGGGCTCCATGTCCGACTCCGGGCTCCGTGTCCGAGTCCGAGCCCGAGTCGGAGTCCGGGCTCCGTGTCCGAGTCCGAGTCCGAGTCCGGGCTCCGTGTCCAAGCTGCATAACCAAGCTCTGGGTCCAGGCTACTCCGGTTTGTTGTCCATGTAAGCATCTAATCCTCACTCTCCGGCCTTCCTCGCAACTATTAATAAGCACACTTCTGTTAATTCTACCTCCGTGTCGATGTTCTGCACTTGGGTCCGCTTCCAGTCGTCCATTGCAACAATTTCAGCTTCACTCCGTTCCTTAAGGTTGTTATAGCCATGGGGTGGTAATGGGGACGAGCTCCCGCCGCCTATTAAATGCTCCCAATGGCGAGTGCCTCAATATTGCCTCTGACAACCAAGTCACAGCTCCTGGCCTTCACGTGTGGCTTAGCTACTAAGCCCGGATATGGAGAGCAAGCTGTTGCCCATGTAGCAAGCTCCCCATCTCCACGCAGTTGATGAACCCAAAGGAACGGCAGAGAGCAACACAGCCTGGTACCAGCAGCATCGCAGGAGTTGCCAGTCAGTGTTGAACTCAACATGGGACTGCCGCAGATGTTTTCCCTCAGGGTTTACTCCTGAAGCCTTCCCTATGAGTGGGTGTAGTCGCAGGGCAATGGGAGGTTTGAGATCAGAGTTTTCCTTCTCCTAGATGAGGGGCCAGCCATGGTTGATGAGTCCCATCTGCCTGAAGCGACTGGATTTAAGATGCCATTAACTCACCTTTGCCCCTTCTCCTGTCAGTAGAAATGATTCTGCCCAGCTTAATGGCTAAGCCACATGTGAAGGCCAGGAGCTAGACTTGGTTGTCAGAAGTTACTGGAGGGCATGGTACAGGATTCTAGGACAAGAGGGCGTGACTTCAGGATTGAAGGACGTCCATTTAGAACTGAGATGCAGAGAAATTACTTTAGTCAGAGGGTGGTAAATCTGTGGAATTTGTTGCCATGAGCGGCTGTGGGGGCCAAGTCATTGAGTTCATTTAAGGCAGAGATAGATAGATTCTTGATTAGCCAGAGTATGGGGTGAAAGCAGGGGAGTAGGGATGACTGAAAGAATTGGATCAGCCCATGATTAAATGGCAGAGCAGACTCAATGGGCCAAATGGCCCACTTCTGCCCCTATATCTGACGGTCTTATAGCATGCCATTGGGAGCATTCCGCCAGTTATGACAACCTAAAGTAGTGGCAACAGAGTTAAGGGCTTCACTAAGCTGCTGCTGTGTGCCCCTTCCTTCTACAATGTGCCTGCTCGCTAAGGTTGTTGCGTGAATGAAGCCAGCGAAGAAAATTACTGGTAGATACAAAGCAGCTTCTTTATTCGACAAAGCAAGGTAGAGAAGGCATTTTATGGAGACACTTCTGGTCGAAAGGTCTGGCCGGCCTGACGTGGGGCTCGATATTTTATGTGCCAAACGGCAAAGGGCAACTCCATACATACAACACATGGACAATGTTTTCTTTGAAACTACATTCGACCTTCACGCCTCCTGATTCACAGCCACACCACACACATCCAAATGAATTTTAATCACCATTGTCGGCTGGGATTCATGGGTTTTAGGAACCCATTGTTCAGAGCTGGCCACATGTTCGGACTTGGTCACGTGTTGGCATGTGGTTAAAGTGTCCCTCTAGTGATCTGAAGGTCGCTAGTTCGAGCCTTGGCCGAGGCAGCGTGTTGTGTCCTTGAGCAAGGTACTTAACCACACATTGCTCTGCATTAACACCACTGCCAAGCTGTATGGGTCCTAATGCCCTTCCCTTGGACAACATCGGTGAGACAGAAGGGAGACATGCAGCATGGGCAACTGCTGGTCTTCCATACAACCTTGCCCAGGCCTGAGCCCTGGAAAGCTTCCAAGGTGTAAACTTCCAAGGGGAACCTTCCATGGTCTCACAAGACAGACGCCTACATATAAAGTTCAGATCTGCACTCCAAATAAAATCCACAACACATATTCAGATATGAAGACTGGTAGCCAAATTCAATTGCTAAATGTCTATGTCCTAACCCCAAAAATCACTCCAACGCTGACCTTCTATAATGTGCCTGCTTGTGGTGAAGGGTGCACCCTGCTGCATATGGTCTCACCTTTTACTGCCTTTCTTTTCATCCGGGACAAAGTTCATGATACGCTTGTTGATGGCGTAATTGGTGAGGTGCATGCAGACGTCATCCTGTGAGAGAGGCAGAAGATAAAGATGTTGGTTTCTCAGTCAGGGACATTGCCCTCAGTTATTGCGTCACACTAACGCCACCCCAGCCAGATGCTGCTCAAATGCTATTTTCCTCATTCCTCTCGGCTTCACTTTTCCTGCGGTGATGAAGAGCAGTCGGCAGGTGGCAAGAAGGTGAAACTGAAGGAAGCCTTGCATCTTAAAGCAGTTTTTGCAGCCCCAAAACATCGCCAAGTCAAAGGATCGCTCACCTGAAGCGCAGTGCAGAAGGATGGGTGCTGTCAGTCAGAGCAAGGATGTGAGGCTGAGGCTTTATAACTCAGACCGAACTTTGGAGTATTGTGAGCAGTTCTGAGCCCCTTATCTAAGAATTGGTGAGCTGGTATTGGAGAGGGTCTGGGGGAGGTTCACGAGAATGAAAGGGTTGTCATTTGAGGAGCATTGCTCCCTCTAGGCCTGTACTCGCTGAAGTTTAAAAGGATGATGGGGGATCTCAACGAAACCATCAAATATTGAAAATCAATGTGGAGAGGATGTTTCCTGTAGTGGGAGGGGGGACGGCTGTCTCTAAGAGCAGAGGGCAAAGCCTCAGAATAGAAGAACTTCCCTTTAGGGCAGAGGTGAGGAATTTCTTTAGCCAGAGGGTGGTGAATCTGTGGAATTTGCTGCCACGGACCGCTGTGGAGGACAAGTCATTGAGTGTATTTAAAGCAGAGGTTGATAGGTTCTTGTTTAGTCAGGGCATCAAAGGTTAACAGGAGAAGGCAGGAGAAAACAGTCGAGAGGGATAATAAATCAGCCATCCTGAGCACAATCCTCCCCACTTTCGAGGACATCTTCAAAAGGCAACATCCATCTTGAGGGAGCCTCGCCACCCAGGTAAAGCCTCTTTTCATTTCTACCGTCAGGGAGGAGACACACACTCAACAATTCAGGAACAGATTGCTCCCCTCCGCCATTAGATTTCAGAATGAACAATGAACCCATGTACAGTACCTCAATAACATTTGTCTCTTGGTCTTGTTTTGCACAACTTATTTAATTTTTAAAATATATTTCTTTTTGTAATTTATAACTTTCATTATTACGTACTGCAATGTACTGCTGCCGCATAACCTCAAATTTCATGGCAAATGACAATGATAGTAAACTTGATTCTGATTCCAATTCTGGTTATGAAATATGGGCTGAGTTTTTCTTTTCGGAGTAGTCCACGTCACAAGATTGTAAGATGTAGGAGCAGGATTGGGCCATTTGACCCATCCAGTCTTGTCTGACATTTCGTCATGGCTGATCTATTTTCCTCTCAGCCCCAATCTCTGTATCCATTTATGCCCTGACTAATCAAGAACCTAACAAGCTCTGCCTTAAGTATACCCGACGACTTGGCCTTCACAGCATGTAGTAACGAATTCTACAAATTAAAGAAATTCCTCCTCATCTCTGTTCTAAATCAACGTCCCTCTACTCTGAGGCTGTGTCCTCTGGTCTTGGCCTCCCCCACTATAGGAAACATCCTCTCCACATCCACTCTGTCAATGCTTTTCAACATTCGATAGGTTTTGATAAGATTTCACACCCTCCCCCAACACCTCATTCTTTTAAATTCCAGTCAGTTAAGGCCCAGAGCCATTAAATGTTCCTCATATAATAAGCCTTTCAATCCCAGAATCATTTTTGTCAACCTCCTTTCAACCCTCTCCAGTGTCACCATATCCTTTCTGGGGCCCAGAACAGCTCACAATACCCCAAGGGAGGGAGGCCTCGCCAGTGCCTTCTAAAGCCTCAAGGAGGAGAAACCCTGCAGATGCTGGAAATCTGAGCAACACACACACAATACTGGAGGAACTCAGCAGGCCAGGCAGCATCTATGGGAAACAGCAAGAGGTTGATGTTTCAGACCAAGACCCTTCATCAGGACAGATGAGCAGTTACAGCAAGAAGGTGGGGGGGGAGGAGAGGAAGGAGTACAAGGTGGCAGGTTATGGGTGAAACCTGGAGGGGGAGGGGGTGAAGTAAAGAATTGGGAAGTCAATTGGTGAAAGAGGTAAAGGGCTGGAGAAGGGGGAATCTGATAGGAGAGGACAGAAGACTTTGGAAGAAAGGGAAGGGGAGGGAGCATCAGTAGGAGGTGATTGGCAGGTAAGGAGATGAGGTGAAAGAGGGAAACGGGAATGGGAATGATAAAGTTGGAGGCAATTACCAGAGGTTAGAGAAATCGACATTCATGCCATCAGGTTGGAGGCTACCCAGACGGAATACAAGGTGCTGCTCCTCCAACCTGAGTGTGGCCTCATCGTGGCAGTCGAGGACTAACATGTCAGAATGGGAATGGGAAGTAGACTTGAAATGGGTTTTTCTGACAGACGGAGTGTAGGTGCTCTGCAAGGCGGTCTCCCAATCTGCGTCGGGTCTCACTGACATACAGGAGGTCACACCAAGAGCATCAGATACAGTAGATGAACCCCAACACACTCACAGATGAAGTTTTGCCTCCTGAATGGCAGTGAGGACGAGGTGTAGTGTTAGGTGCAATGCTTGTTCCACCCGCTTGCCCTACACCTCCTCTCTCACTTCCATTCAGGGCCCCAAATACTCCATAGATGCTCCTGGGCCTGCTGAGTTCTTCCAGCATTCTGCGAGTGTTCCATATAAAACATTATATCCTTGTTTTTATGTTCTATTCCTCTCAAAATGAATGCTAACACCTTCCTTATCACTGAGTTAACCAACAAAAACCTCTGATTTTTGGGTTTTCTCTCCAGTCATACAATTGTCTATGCTTTTAAGTTTTCTACCGAAGTGCATGACCATACACTTCCCAACACTGTTTTCCGTCTGCCACCTCTTTGCATATTCTCCTACACTGTCTAAATCCTTCTGCACCTCTCTGCTTCCTCCATACTACCTGCACCCCCCACCCCCACCGATCTTCGGATCGTTCGCTAACTTAGCCTCGAAGCCATCAACTCCATCATCGAAATCCTTGATATATAATGTAAAAAGAAGTGGTTCCAACATAACATCCCAACTTCTGTACTCAATACCTTGACTTATGAAAGCCAGTGTGCCAAAAGCTCTCTTTACGACCCTACCTACCTGTGATTTCTTTTTCAAGAAGTTACGGATCTCTCTGTTTCAATGCATTTCTCAGTCCTAACGTTCACAGTGTTAAATTCTCTGTACTACCATAAAATCATAAGTCACAGGAGCAGAATTAGGCCATTTGGCTCATCGTCAGCTCCGCCATTCAATCATGGCTGATCCTTTTCCTCCCCTCCTCAACCCCACCACACAGCCTTCTCCCCGTAACCTTTGGTGCCACGGCCATTGAAGAACTGATCAATTCCTGCCTTAAATACACCCAACGACCTGTCCTCTACAGCTGCCTGTGGTAACAAATTCCACAAATTCACTACCCTTTGACTGAAGAACTTTCTCCGCATCTCTGATTTAAGCGGATGCCCTTCTACCTTGAGGTTCTGCCCTCTTGTCCTAGACTCCCCCACCATGGGAAACATTCTTTCCACATCTACTCTGCCTAGGACTTTCAATATTCGAAAGGTTTCAATCAGATCCCCTCTCATCCTTCTAAATTCCAGCGAGCACAGGCCCAGATACATCAGATGTTCCTCATATGTGAACCCTTTCATTCCCAGATTCATCCTTGTGCACCTCCTCTCAACCCTCTCCAATGCCAGCACATCTTTTCTTAGATAAGGAGCCCAAAACAGTTCACAGTGCTTAAGGTGAGGCCGCAGCAGTGCCTTATAAAGCCTCAGCATCCTGTCCCTGCTCTTGTATTCTAGACCTCTTGAAATGAATGCTAACATTGCATTTGCCTTCCTCACCACTGACTCAACCTGCAAGTTACCCTTTAGGGTGTTCTGTACAAGGACTCCCAAGTCCCTTTGCATCACAAATTTTTGAATTTTTCTTCCCATTTAGAAAATAATCTGAACATTTATCCCTTACTACCAAAATGCACAACTATGCATTTTCCAACATTGTATTTCATTTGCCACTTTCTTGCCCATTCTCCTAATCTATCTGTCCTTCTGCATCCTACCTGCTTCTTCCACACTACCTGCCCCTCCACCAATCTCCGTATCATCTGCAAACTTGCCATCTATTTCACCATCTAAGACATTTATATACAGCATAAAAAGAAGTGGTCCAATACCGACCCCTACGGAACACCACTACTCACTGGCAGCCATCCAGAAAGGGATCCTTTTATTCCCACTCGCTGCCTCCGACTAATTAGCCAATGCTCTAACCATGTTAATAACTTCCCAGTAATACCATGGGCTCTTAACTTGGTAAGCAGCCTCATGTGTGGCACCTTCTGAAAGCCCAGATATACAACGTCCACTGCGTCCCCTTTATCTATCCTACTTGTAATCTCCTCAAAGAATTCCAACAGGTTTGTCAGACAGTATTTTCCCTTAAGAAAACCATGTTGACTTTGTCCTATCTTGTCCTGTGTCACCAAGTACTCTATAGCCTCATCCTTAACAATCATCTCCCACATCTTCCCAACCACTGAGGTCAGGCTGACTGGTCTATAATCTCCTTTCTGCTGCCTCCCTCCTTTCTTAAAGAGTGAAGTGACATTTGGAATTTTCATACCAGAGTCCAATGATTTTTGAAAGATCATTACAAATGCCTCAACACTCGCTACCACTACCTCTTTCAAACCCCCAGTTTGCAGTTCATCTGGTCCAGGTAAAAAAAGTACCTTTTGGTCTTTCAGCTTTTTGAGCACCTTCAACCTTGTAATAGAAACTGCACTCACTTCTCTTCCCTCACACTCTTCAAATCTGGCACACTGCTAGTGTCTTCCACAGTGAGAACTGGTGCAAAATACTTACCTAGTTCATTTGCCACCTCTTGTCCCCCGTTATTATTTCTCTGGGCTCAGTTTCCAGCGGTCCTATATCAAATCTCATTTCTCCTTTATCTTTTATATACTTGAAAATGCTTTTTCTATCAACTTTGATATTATCTGCTAGCTTGCTTTCATATTACATCTTTTCCCTCCTAATGATTCTCTTAGTTGCTCTCTCTAGGGTTTTAAAAGCTTCCCAGCCTTCTTTCTTCCCACTAATTTTTCCTCTGTTGTATACCCTCTCTTTTGCTTTTACATTAGTTTTGACTTCCCTTGTCAGCTACGGTTGTAGCATTTTGCCATTCGAGTATTTCTTTGTTTTTGGAATACATTCATCCTGCACCTTCCCCATTTTGTCCCAGAAACTTGTGCCATTGCTGCTCTGCTGTCTTCCCTGCCAGCATCTCCTCCCAATTTACTCTGGCCAATTCCTCTCTCATACCTTTACTTTACTTTCCTTTCCAATTTCCTTTTCTCCACTGAAATATCGCTACATCAGACTCTACTTTCTCCCTATCTGAATCATATTGTGTTCACTGACTCCTAAGGGTTCCTTTACCTCAAGCTTCCAAATCGCCTCCAGTTCATTACATAACACCCAATCCAGTGTAGGTGATCCCTTAGCAGGCTCAATGACAAACTGCTCTAAAAATCCATCTCTTAGGCATTCAACAAACTCACTCTCTTGAAATCCATTACCGACCTAATTTTCCCAATCGAGCTGCATGATAAAATCTCCCATGACTACCATAACGTTACCCTTTTGAAACACCTTTTTCCATTTCCTGTTGTAATCTGTGCTCCATGTCTCAGCTACTGTTGGGAGGCCTGTATATAACTGCCATTACCCTTGCAGTTTCTTATCTGAACTCACAAGGATTCAACATCTTCTGATTCTATGCCACACCCTTCTGCTGATTTGATGCTGTTCTTTACCAGCAGAGCAACACCACCCCCTCTGCCTACCTTCCTATCCCTCCGATACAATGCGTAACCTCATGTGAATATGATTTTGATATCAACATTTAAGAGAAGTTTGGGTGGGAGGGGTATGGAGAGCTATGGTCCGGGTGCAGGTTGATGGGATTTGGCAGATTAAATGGTTTGGCACCAACTAGACGGGCCAAAAAGCCGGTTTCTGTGTTGTACTTTTCTATGACTCTATTGCTTTTTCTTGAAATCAAGGCAGATTAACTCCGGGCAAGATGCAGGGCCAATAACCCTGGCTAGATATATCCTTGAGTGTTATATCAGACAACTTCCCATTTTCAATCTGACTTACGATGGAATCATCAATTTTCTTCAATATTTAGGAGGATTACCAGGATACTGCCTGGATTGGATTATGAGGATAGAAACACAGAAAACCTACAGCACAACACAGGTCTTCGGCCCACAAAGCTGTGCCAAACATGTCCTTACCTTAGAATTACCTAGGCTTATCCATAGCCCTCTATTTTTCCAAGCTCCATGTATCCATCCAGGAGTTTCTTAAAACAGTGGTCCCCAACCACCGGGCCGCGGAAAGGTACCAGGCCACAAAGCATGTGCTACCGGGCCGCGAGGAAATGATATGATTTGGCAATATGAAACGATATGAATCAGCTGCACCTTTCCTCATTCCCTGTCACACACTGTCGAATTTGAACAACCCCCACCCCCCACACCGTTGGCCGGTCCGCAAGAATATTGTCAATCTTAAACCGGTCCGTGGTGCAAAAAAGGTGGGGACCCCTGTCATTTCCGCCTCCACCACCACCGCCGGCAGCCCATTCCACTCACTCACCACTCTCTGAGTAAATAAATTACCCCTGACATCTCCTCTGTACCTACTTCCAAGCACATTAAAGCTATGCCCTCTCGTGCTAGCCATTTCAGCCCTGGGAAAAAGCCTCTGACAATCAATGCCACTCATCATCTTAAACACCTCTATAAGGTCACCTCTCATCCTCCATCGCTCCAAGGAGAAAAGGCCGAGTTCACCTATTCTCATAAGGCATGCTCCCCAACATCCTTGTAGATCTCCTCTGCACCCTTTCTATGGTTTCGACGTCCTTCCTGAATTGAGCACAGTACTCCAAGTGGGGTCTGACCAGGGTCCAATATAGCTGTAACATTACCTCTCGGCTCTTAAACTCAATCCCACGATTGGTGAAGGCCAATGCACCATATGCCTTCTTAGCCACAGAGTTGAGATAGGTTGAGAAAGCTATGGCTTTTCTCCCTGGAGTGAAGGAGGATGAGAGGTGACTCGATAGAGGTGTAGAAACTGATCAGAGGCATAGATGGAGTGGATAGCCAGGGAAATGCTAAAGCAAGAGGGTATCGGAGGAAAGTATGGGGGAGGGGGAGGTCAGAGGTAATCTTTTTACACAAAGAGCAATGGGTGCGTGGAATGCACTGCCAGTGGCACTGGTAGAGGCAGATACATGAGAGGCATTTAAGAAACTCTTAGATTGCCACATGGATAGAAACATAGGAAACCTACAGCACAACACAGGCTCCTCAGCCCACAAAGTTGTGCTGAACATGTCCCTACCTTAGAAGTTACTAGACTTCCCCATAGCCCTCTATTTTTCTAAGCTCCATCTACCTACCCAAAAGTCTCTTAAGAGACCCTATCGTATCCGCCTCCACCACTCTTTCTGGCAGCCCATTCCACGGACTCACCACTTTCAGTAAAAAAACCTACCCCTGACATCTCCTCTGTACCTACTCCCAAGCACTTTAAACCTGTGTCCTCTTGTGGCAACCATTTCAGCACTGGGAAAAAGCCTCTGACTATCCACACGATCAATGCCTCTCATCATCTTGTACACCTCTATCAGGTCACCTCTCATCTTCCGTTGCTCCAAAGAGAAAAGGACGAGTTCACTCAACCTGTTTTCATCAGGCATGCTCCTCAATCCAGGCAACATCCTTATAAATCTCCTCTGCACCCTTTCCATGGCTTCCACATCTTTCCTGCAGTGAGGCGATCAGAACTGAGCACAGTACTCCAAGTGGGGTCTGACCAGGGTCTTATATAGCTGCAACATTACCCCTCGGCTCCTAAATTCAATTTCACGATTGATGAAGGCCAATACACCGTATGCCTTCTTAACCACAGAGTCAACCTGCACAGCTGCTTTGAGCGTCCTATAACAGTGTCGGGAAGTTTATGGTCATACACTTTGGCAGAAGGAACAAAAGGGTAGACTATTTTCTAAGCAGGCGGAAAACCCAAAAACCTGAGGTGCAAGGGATGAGAGAGCCTTCATGCAGGGTTCCCTAAAGGTTAGTTTGCAGGTTGAGTCTGTGGTGATGATGGTAAATGCAATGTTAGCATTCATCTCGAGAGGACTAGAATATAAAAACAAGGAGTTAATGTTGAGGCTTTATAAAGCACTGGTGAGGCCTCACGGAGTATCGTGAGCCCTTATCCAAGAAAGGATAAGCAGACATTGGAGAGGGTTCAGAGGCGGTTCACCAGAATGACTACAGGAGGAGCGCTTGATGGTTCTGGGCCCGTACGCATGAGAATTTAGAAGACTGAGAGGCCATCTCATTGAAACCTATTGAATGTAGACGGGCCTAGCTCCCCCACAGCAAGCCAGGACGGAGATAATGAGGGGGAATCGGTGACTCTGTCCTTGATTCTGAGAGAGATTCGCGAGTTCCAACAAGATAACGGCAAACAGCTGGAAGATATTAAAGGAGAAATAGTAAAAACTAACTCACAGATAGATGAAGCTGAAGCGAGGATTGTTGGAATTGAAGAGAAGCTACAAAACGCAGAGGAAGTGATAGCAGAAATGCTGAAGCTGCAAGACCAGCTCCAGTGGAAACTAATAGATCAAGAAGGCCGCTCGAGAAGGGAAAATGTGAGGATTTACGGAGTTCCCGAAGGAACTGAAGGTAAACCCGGATTGATGATTCCCTTCGTGGAGAAGCTACTTAGAGAGAACCTTGATATACCGGCCGCAAAAGACCTACAGATAGAAAGAGCTCACCGCGCGTTGGCACCACAGCCTCCAGCAGGCGCCCAGCCCAGATCGATTCTGGTCAGATTTCTCAGTTACAGAACGAAGGAAGAGGTGCTTAAAAGGGCATGGCAAAAGAAAGGTTTCATGTGGAACAACTGTAAAATCAGTTTAGACCACGACTACGCACCGGGGATTCTTGCCAGACGGAAGGAATATACGGAAACATGGAGAGTCCTGAAGGAAAACAACATCAGATTCCAGACCCTGTATCCAGCTGGCTGAGAGTCTTTTACGACGAAGGGACAAAAACTTACGCTACAGTGGAGGAGGCAACATTGGACCTGGCGGACCGGGGACTACCGATTAAAGTTATCACCTAACCGGAGTCGCTACTGGAGAGGATTCGGCAGAAGTCGTGGCAGTTAGTGCGGCGAGGACGCTCCACACGAACCAGAGTGTCAAACTACAAGGAAAAGCTGCAAGTATTCAGACGCAAATGTACAGAGAACACAGATTAATTAAGAGAAATGACTGAAAAGAGTAAATCGGACTTAAAGGTAAAATGAAAACTGGTAACTGAAAATAAACTAGACGGAATAACTTGAATGATAGCAATATGGTCGAGACATAAATAGGAGAGAATTCTCCATGATTATTCAAACTGCTGAGGGCCCTCTAAGGTTATCCCTCTGAACTGAGGCGGGTCGGTGCTCAGGCCTCACTGTGGGAAATCGGGAAAAATTTTCAAATGTTGCACGTTCAAAAATGTCTAGGGTGTGGTTATATGTCTTGGTTTACTGTTGAGAAGGGATTGCTTACTGTTTGGTTAGAAAAGGAGAGTGTTTTTTTTTCTACTAGAGAAAAATGCAAACTGAATTGGTAAAAATAATTTCCTATAATGTTAATGGGATTTTGAATCCAATTAAAAGAAATAAGATTATGTCTAAGTTGAAAAAAGAGAGGGCACAATTAGCTTTCCTCCAGGAAACACATATTAGCCAATCTGAACATGGAAAATTAAAAAGAATGGGCTTTAAGCATGTATTTTATTTATCATATAAATTGAATCACAAAAGAGGGGTAGCTACTTTAATATCAAGTACTCTTAATTATGAACATATTTCAGAGACTAGAGACAAAGAAGGACGGTTCGTAAAAATCACAGGAAGAATAGAAGGTACAGAAATAACATTGCTGAATGTTTATGCTCCTCCAGGTTGTGAATGGTCATTTTATAGACACACTTTTGACCTAATGGTCAGTTCTCAAGGGGTAGTAATTTGTGGAGGGGATTTTAATATTAGATTAAATCCTATATTAGATCCTTCAAGAACAGTTACTCAGAATAAACCTCTGACTCGGAAAGTGAATTCATTGATGGAGGAGTTGGGAATTATAGATGTCTGGAGGGAATTACACCCTACTAGTAAAGATTATACATATTACTCTTTCCCTCATTCAGCCTATTCAAGGATAGACTATTTCTTTATCTTTAATACAGATAGACTCAGGATAAAAAACTGTAATATTGCAACAATTGATCTGTCGGATCATAGCCCAGTCTCTATGTCTCTAATCCTGGAAAGGAAAATGAGGAAAACACTATGGAGGCTAAACTCACATATACTCAATAACCCGAAAGTAATGGAGAGATTAAGGGGAGAAATCAAAGAATATCTAGACCTTAATGACACGGGAGAAACATCACCAGTGATCTTATGGGATACATTGAAAGCTGTACTGAGGGGGAAAATTATTTCCATTACCACTCACATGAAAAAAATCAATGCACAAAAATTAGCAGACCTTCAAGGAAAATTAAAACAACTTCAAGTTGTAGATAGCAACAAAAGTAGTTCAAATCGAAAACAGGAAATTAGGAAATTGCAAAGTGAAATTGACGATATTTATACGTTGGAAACTCAAAGAAACTTTCTTTACCTGAGACAAAGGAATTATGAAGTAGGAGGTAAATCAGCTAGATTATTAGCATATAAATTACGAAAACAACAAGCAGACAATACAATTCATAAAATAAAGAATCCAAAGACAAAGCTTGTGGAGAGTACAATAGGGAAAATTCAAGAGAGTTTTGAAACATACTATCGAGAGCTGTACTCCCAACCCCGGGCCCCCAATGAGCCCTATATAGACAGTGTATTGAATTTTTTAGATCTACCTAAACTTACAGATTTACAAAATGAAAGTTTATTAGAACCAGTAACTGTCAAAGGACTGAACGTGGACATCTCTAGGTTAAAGGCTGGAAAGTCCCCGGGTTCTGATGGGTTTACCTCAGAGTGGTACAAGTCCCTGAAGACACAGTTAGCCCCATTACTACTTAACACCTTTAATTGGATCTTGCAGAGAGGAGAAACTCCACCTTCCTGGAGAGAAGTGATTATTTCAGTTATTCCTCAAGAGGGTAAAGATAAACTAGAATGTGGCAATTATCGGCCAATTAGTGTTCTTAACTTAGATTACAAACTATTTACATCTATATTAGCACGCAGATTGGAAAAACTTTTACCTGGCCTAATCCACTTAGACCAGACTGAATTTATTCAACAAAGACAAACACAGGACAACATAAGGAGAACTCTGCACATATTAGAACAGGTTAATAAGAATGAGACAGAGACAATGGTAGTAGGATTGGACGCTGAGAAAGCTTTTGATTCGGTTAGTTGGGCATTCCTATACAGAGTGTTAGGAAGATTCGGCTTTCAAGAAAAGTTTATTAAAGTAATTCAGACTCTATATGACAGCTCTACAGCCCGAATTAAGATAAATGGGGACCTCTCTGACTCCTTCATCTTAGAGAGAAGCACTAGACAGGGATGCCCAATTTCTCCTCTCCTTTTTGCGCTATATATTGAACCGCTTGCCCAACTAATAAGACAGAGCGAAATCGTAAAAGGTATCAAGGTGGCAGGGATTGAACAGAAAGTGGCGTTATTCGCAGATGATGTTTTGGTCTATCTGAGTGAACCAGAAAAATCATTTATAGGATTGTTTACACTGTTGGATAACTTTGGGAAAATATCAGGTTATAAAATAAATGTAAAGAAAATGCAGGTTATGTCCCTAAATTATACACCATCCAAAAAATTGCAGGATACATATGATCTTAAGTGGGAAGCTAAATCATTAAAATATTTAGGAATAACCCTGCCGAAGGATCTTTCAACACAGTCACAGGGAAATTATGGGCCATTAATCTCAGAGATAAAAGCAGATATGCATAGATGGAATCTTATCCCCTTTTTAAGTTTAAATTCAAGGATAAATACTATAAAAATGAATATTCTTCCTCGGTTATTGTATCTTTTCCGTACTTTACCGGTGGAGGTGGATAATAATCAATTCAGGGAATGGGACAAATGGATTTCCCGCTTCATTTGGCAAGGAAAGAAACCTAGAGTTCGATATAACACCTTACAGTTAGGGAAGGAAGGAGGAGGTATGGTTCTTCCTTGCCTGAGAAATTATTTTTATGATAACCCCTCTGTTATATTGGTGTAATAGGGAATATAAGGCTAGATGGAAGGAAATAGAATTTGGATTAGTTGACAGTTTTCCTCTTCAGGCCTCAATAGCTGACAAAGGATTGATGGCCCAGTTGGAAAAATTTAAAAACGCTTGGATAGATCTTACATTAAAAGTATGGCAGAAGGTGGTTAACTCACGTGGAATTAATAACATGTTAAAACTCTTTAGATGGTGTGCATATGATACCGAATTCCTTCCCAACAGAGGAGATAAAAGATTTGAGCTATGGATAAAGAAAGGTCTTACAACCTACCTCTCGTTTATAGATAAAAGAGTATTACAAAGTTTCCAAATCCTGCAGGACAAACATGGCCTAGAACATAATGACTTTTTTAGGTACCTTCAAGTACGAAACTATGTTAACCAGAGTTGTAGATATACAGACCTATCAACAGTAGAATTAGAATTTTTCAAGATTCTGAATTCGGCTTGCAGTTCAATACCTAGTAAATCAGTTTCTCGATTATATAATGCACTCTCCCATGCTAAAAATGTAAATACACTGTATATTAAAGAGAAGTGGGAGAAAGAAGCGGGGTTGGTACTTTCAGAGGAGGCTTGGGAGAAAATCTGCAGCTTTCAATGGTCCTCGACTAATTCTTTGACTTGGAGGGAACATTGTTGGAAAAACATTATAAGATACTTCAAGACCCCATATCAGGAAAAATATAAAGATACAAATGTGATGTGTTGGAGAAGGTGCGGCTCCAAGGAGGCAAATCATTTTCATATTTTTTGGGATTGCCCTAAATTAAGTCTATTTTGGGAAGGTATTCATAGAACATTAGTTAAGGTGCTTAGGTCCCAGATACCTCTGAACTTTGAGACGCTCTATTTGGGGCATGTATTGTTTCTTGAACAGAAGGAAGATATAAAGTTGCTGCAGGCCCTCTTAGCGGCAAGTAAGAAATCAATCACTAGAGAATGGCTAAATCCAATACCACCTACATTAGAAGATTGGTACGAAATTATCTTGGAAATATTTAAAATGGAAAAGTTGACTTACTCCCTGAGAACTCAAAAAGAAAAATTTTATCAAATCTGGAATAAGTGGATTGAATATATAACCCCAATGCGAGCAGACTTTAGATGACTCTCCTAATGATTTATACTGCTCTTCTCATCAACACAGTAATATTGCTAACGTAAGCACCCCTAGTCTAAATGTTTGTTTTTTTTTTTGCTTTCTTTTGGAAAATAGAGAATTAACACAAGTAAAGGGAAAGATTTGGGAAAGGGATAAAAAAATGAAAAAATTAAGTAAATAAGTACATAGGGATTGGATAATTATGTCTGCGGGCAGGAGCAAGCATGAACAAATTAGGATATAAACACCTACAATGGTTGATATATAGGCTTATATACAACATTTTGGACCAGTGGAAATGGTCCAGAGGGGTTATATGGAAACTATTATTACCATTTTTCTTAACAACTAATTCCATTACTTAGCCTAATAGGTTAGATTTACCACAGTACATAATTATCTATTTAAATGTTTATTTTCCTTTTATATCATCTCAATGTGTACTTAAGAATGTATAAATAATTGTAGTTTTATACATATAAAAAATGGAAAAGGTTATATGTGTGAAAAAAGTACATGATATTTGTGAATTCCTTATCCAAATAAAAATAAAATTTAAAAAAAAAAGAAACCTATTGAATGTTGAAAGGCATAGGCAGATTAGATGTGAAGAGGGTGTTTCCTATGGTGGGGGATTCCAGCACCAGAGGGCACAGCCTTAGAATAGAAGGACGTTCATTTAGAATGGAGATGAAGAGAATTTCTTTATCCAGAGGGTTGTGAATCTGTGGAATTAACTGTGCAGATGGAGGGCTGTGGAGGCCAGGTCATTGGGTATACTGAAGGCAGAGGTGACAGATTGTTCATTACTCAGGGTGTGAAAGGTTACCGGGAGAAGGCAGGAGATTAGGGTTGAGAGGGAAAGTGGATCAGCCATGATGAAATGGTGACAGACTCGGTGAGCTGAACGGCCCATTCTGCTCCTATCTCATATGGTCTTATACAATAGAACTGACGAAAAACAACACACAGACACGGCCAAATAACCCGTACAAAAGAAGACAAACTGCACAAATACATAAAGACAGACAGAAGCATTGAGGACATGAGTTGTAGAGCCCTTGAAAGTTAGTCCATAGGTTGTGGAACCAGTTTAGTGTTGAACTGAGTGAAGTTATCCACACTGGTTCAGGAGCCTGATGGTTGTAGGGTGATAACTGTTCCAGAAACTTACGGTGACAGATCTATGGCTCTTGTGCCTTCTTCCTGATGAGAAGAGAGCATGGTCTGGATGGTGGGTATCCCTGATGATAGTTGCTGCTTTCTTATGGCAGCGCTCATTGTAGACATGCTCAATGGTGGGAAGGGCTTTTCCTGACCTTGTCTTGTAAACTTTGCGAACTAGACTCGTTAGGAGATGCTTCTGTAACCACACCAACCTCCCACTCCCCGCCCCCACAGACAGAGTAGTCAGCTTTTGGCTGGGGTTGGGAACGTAACAGCAAGATCCCACCCGAGTCGATTACTTCCATACAACAGTGAATTAGGCAAGAATTAACCTCTTATAAAAGTAGGATCGTACTTTCAGAGAATTAACTGTATGTCTTCAAGATAAGTCAATGTGTCACTTACTAAATTCTTTTCGGTCGGTTCGGAATACTTTTTAGTGGCAAAGCAGACCAGACCCTCATTGTAGAGGTATATCCGCAGAGGGTCACAGGAAGTAACCAAGACGTAGAGCCTGAGGTTGAACTTGAAACCATCCAAAGTGAAGGGCTGCACAAGTAGAGGAAGAGTTAACACACTGTGAGGTTCAAAGGTTTCACTTATTATCAAAGTATGTATGCAGTGTACAACTCTGAGATTCATCTTCTCCAGATAGCCACGAAACAAAGGAAAAAACATGGAGGTCATTGAAAGAGAAACATCAAACACATGCACCCACCCCCCCATAGAAAAAAGAACAGCAACACAATCATCAACCCCCACAAATCCCCCACCCCCTGCACAAAACACAGAACATCAACCCCCAAATCCCCCCACCCTCTGCCCACTCAAATAAAAAACAGGAAAGAATGGGGAAAAACCCAGAATATAAAATCCATTGTCAAAAGAGAAAGAGACACTGTAGAGGCCTACCCTCTGGCCACCTGAGCCACCACACAGCGATAGGCTGCCACAGGCTCCTTCCCTGGAGGCAGAGGGATCCCATCAGTGATCAGAACGCAGGCATCCGGTTGCCATCCGCATTGGTAACTAATTTTTGAAATGTGTGTCTGCATTCCAGATGAAGGGTCTTGGGCTGAAATGTCGACTCTTTTTTCCTTTGCATAGATGCTGCCTGACCTGCTAACTTCCCCCAGCATTTTGGACCTGCAGAAACTCTTGTGTCTACCTGCATCTGGTTCTTTCCTTCAGACTTACCCCTACTCCAGCCCTCGACGCAGAAACCCTCAAAATTCCCTCTGATCAATCCCACTCAGACCACCAAATAGTCAACGAGACTTGGAAGAGCAAATCTGCAGAGAGATAGCAGGCAACTGCAGGAAACATAAAGTTGTGGTGGTAGAGGATTTTAATTTTCCATATATTGATTGGGACTCCCATACTGTTAGGGGTCTAGATGGTTTAGAGTTTGTAAAATGTGTTCAGGAAAGTTTTCTAAATCAATATATAGAGGGGCCAACTAGAGGGGATGCAATATTGGATCTCCTGTTAGGAAATGAGTTAGGACAAGTGACAGAAGTCTGTGTAGGGGAGCACTTTGGTTCCAGTGATCATAACACCATTAGTTTCAATTTGATCATGGACAAGGATAGATCTGGTCCTAGGGTTGAGGTTCTGAACTGGAAGAAGGCCAAATTTGAAGAAATGAGAAAGGATCTGAAAAGCACGGACTGGGACAGGTTGTTCTCTGGTAAAGATGTGATCGGTAGGTGGGAAGCCTTCAAAGGAGAAATTTTGAGTGTGCAGAATTTGTATGTTCCTGTCAGGATTAAAGGGAAAGTGAATAGGAATAAGGAACCTTGGTTCTCAAGGGATATTGCAACTCTGATAAAGAAGAAGAGGGAGTTGTATGAAATGTATAGGAAACAGGGAGTAAATCAGGTGCTTGAGGAGTATAAGAAGTGCAAGAAAATACTTAAGAAAGTAATCAGGAGGGCTAAAAGAAGACATGAGGTTGCCTTGGCAGTCAAAGTGAAGGATAATCCAAAGAGCTTTTACAGGTATATTAAGAGCAAAAGGATTGTAAGGGATAAAATTGGTCCTCTTGAAGATCAGCGTGGTCGGCTACGTGCGGAGCCAAAGGAAATGGGGGAGATCTTAAATAGGTTTTTTGCATCTGTATTTACTAAGGAAACTCGCATAAAGTCTATGGAATTAAGGGAATCAAGTAGTGAGATCATGGAAACTGTACAGATTGAAAGTAAGGAGGTGCTTGTTGTCTTGAGGAAAATTGAAGTGGATAAATCCCCGGGACCTGACAGGGTGTTCCCTCGGACCTTGAAGGAGACTAGTGTTGAAATTGCGGGGGCCCTGGCAGAAATATTTAAAATGTCGCTGTCTACGGGTGAGGTGCCGGAGAATTGGAGAGTGGCTCATGTTGTTCCGTTGTTTAAAAAAGGATCGAAAAGTAATCCAGGAAATTATCGGCCGGTAAGTTTAACGTAGGTAGTAGGTAAGTTATTGGAGGGAGTACTAAGAGACAGAATCTACAAGCATTTGGATAGACAAGGACTTATTAGGGAGAGTCAACATGGCTTTGTGTATGGTAGGTCATGTTTGACCAATCTGTTGGAGTTTTTCGAGGAGGTTACCAGGAGAGTGGATGAAGGGAAACATAGAAACATAGAAAATAGGTACAGGAGTAGGCCATTCGGCCCTTCGAGCCTGCACCGCCATTTATTATGATCATGGCTGATCATCCAACTCAGAACCCCGCCCCAGCCTTCCCTCCATACCCCCTGATCCCCGTAGCCACAAGGGCCATATCTAACTCCCTCTTAAATATAGCCAATGTACTGGCCTCAACTGCTTCCTGTGGCAGAGAATTCCACAGATTCACCACTCTCTGTGTGAAGAAGTTTTTCCTAATCTCGGTCCTAAAAGGCTTCCCCTTTATCCTCAAACTGTGACCCCTTGTTCTGGACTTCCCCAACATCGGGAACAATCTTCCTGCATCTAGCCTGTCCAATCCCTTTAGGATTTTATACGTTTCAATCAGATCCCCCCTCAATCTTCTAAATTCCAACGAGTATAAGCCCAGTTCATGCAGTCTTTCTTCATATGAAAGTCCTGCCATCCCAGGAATCAATCTGGTGAACCTTCTTTGTACTCCCTCTATGGCAAGGATGTCTTTCCTCAGATTAGGGGACCAAAACTGCACACAATACTCCAGGTGTGGTCTCACCAAGGCCTTGTACAACTGCAGTAGTACCTCCCTGCTCCTGTACTCGAATCCTCTAGCTATAAATGCCAGCATACCATTCGCCTTTTTCACCGCCTGCTGTACTTGCATGCCCTCTTTCAATGACTGGTGTATAATGACACCCAGGTCTCGTTGCACCTCCCCTTTTCCTAATCGGCCACCACTCAGATAATAATCTGTTTTCCTATTTTTGCCACCAAAGTGGATAACTTCACATTTATCCACACTAAATTGCATCTGCCATGAATTTGCCCACTCACCCAACCTATCCAAGTCACCCTGCATTCTCTTAGCATCCTCCTCACAGCTAACACTGCCACCCAGCTTCGTGTCATCCGCAAACTTGGAGATGCTGCATTTAATTCCCTCATCCAAGTCATTAATATATATTGTAAACAACTGGGGTCCCAGCACTGAGCCTTGCGGTACCCCACTAGTCACCGCCTGCCATTCTGAAAAGGTCCCGTTTATTCCCACTCTTTGCTTCCTGTCTGCTAACCAATTCTCCATCCACATCAATACCTTACCCCCAATACCGTGTGCTTTAAGTTTGCACACTAATCTCCTGTGTGGGACCTTGTCAAAAGCATTTTGAAAATCCAAATATACCACATCCACTGGTTCTCCCCTATCCACTCTACTAGTTACATCCTCAAAAAATTCTATGAGATTCGTCAGACATGATTTTCCTTTCACAAATCCATGCTGACTTTGTCCGATGATTTCACCGCTTTCCAAATGTGCTGTTATCACATCTTTGATAACTGACTCCAGCAGTTTCCCCACCACCGACGTTAGGCTAACCAGTTTATAATTCCCCGGTTTCTCTCTCCCTCCTTTTTTAAAAAGTGGGGTTACATTAGCCACCCTCCAATCCTCAGGAACTAGTCCAGAATCTAACGAGTTTTGAAACATTATCACTAATGCATCCACTATTTCTTGGGCTACTTCCTGAAGCACTCTGGGATGCAGACCATCTGGCCCTGGGGATTTATCTGCCTTCAATCCCTTCAATTTACCTAACACCACTTCCCTACTAACAAGCATTTCGCTCAGTTCCTCCATCTCACTGGACCCTCTGTCCCCTACTATTTCTGGAAGATTATTTATGTCCTCTTTAGTGAAGACAGAACCAAAGTAATTATTCAATTGGTCTGCCATGTCCTTGCTCCCCATAATCAATTCACCTGTTTCTGTCTGTAGGGGACCTACATTTGTCTTTACCAGTCTTTTCCTTTTAACATACCTATAAAAGCTTTTACAGTCAGTTTTTATGTTCCCTGCCAGCTTTCTCTCATAATCTTTTTTCCCCTTCCTAATTAAGCCCTTTGTCCTCCTCTGCTGAACTCTGAATTTCTCCCAGTCCTCAGGTGAGCCATTTTTTCTGGCTAATTTGTATGCTTCTTCTTTGGAATTGATACTATCCCTAATTTCTCTTGTCAGCCACGGGTGCACTACCTTCCTTGATTTATTCTTTTGCCAAACTGGGATGAACAATTGTTGTAGTTCATCCATGCAACCTTTAAATGCTTGCCATTGCATATCCACCGTCAATCCTTTAAGTGCACTTAAGGCAGTGGATATTGGCTACATGGAGTTCAGTAAGGCCTTTGACAAGGTCCCGCATGGGAGGTTAGTTAGGAAAATTCAGTCACTAGGTATACATGGAGAGGTGGTAAATTAGATTAGACATTGGCTCAATGGAAGAAGCCAAAGAGTGGTAGTAGAGAATTGCTTCTCCGAGTGGAGGCCTGTGACTAGTGGTGTGCCACAGGGATCAGTGCTGGGTCCATTGTTATTTGCCATCTTTATCAAAGATCTGGATGATAATGTGGTAAATTGGATCAGCAAATTTGCTGATGATACAAAGACTGGAGGTGTAGTAGACAGTGAGGAAGGTTTTCAGAGCCTGCAAAGGGACTTGGACCAGCTGGAAAAATGGGCTGAGAAATGGCAGAGTGAGTTTAATACAGACAAGTGTGAGGTATTGCACGTTGGAAGGACAAACCAACGTAGAACATACAGGGTTAATGGTAAGGCACTGAGGAGTGCAGTGGAACAGAGGGATCTGGGAATACAGATACAAAATTCCCTAAAAGTGGCGTCACAGGTAGATAGAGTCGTAAAGAGAGCTTTTGGTACATTGGCCTTTATTAATCAAAGCATTGAGTATAAGAGCTGAAATGTTATGATGAGGTTGTATAAGGCATTGGTGAGGCCGAATCTGGAGTGTTGTGTTCAGTTTTGATCACCAAATTACAGGAAGGATATAAATAAGGTTCAAAGAGTGCAGAGAAGGTTTACAAGGATGTTGCCAGGACTTGAGAAACTCAGTTACAGAGCAAGATTGAATAGGTTAGGACTTTATTCCCTGGAGCGTAGAAGAATGAAGGGAGATTTGACGGAGGTATATAAAATTATGATGGGTATAGATAAAGTGAATGCAAGCAGGCTTTTTCCACTGAGGCAAGGGGAGAAAGAAACCAGAGGACATGGGTTAAAGGTGAGGGGGGAAAAGTTTCAAGGGAACATTAGGGGGGGCTTCTTCACACAGAGAGTGGTGGGAGTATGGAATGTGCTGCCAGATGAGCTGGTAAATGCGGGTTCTTTTTTAACATTTAAGAATAAATTGGACAGATACGTGGATGGGAGGTGTATGGAGGGATATGGTCCGTGTGCAGGTCAGTGGGACTAGGCAGAAAATGGTTCGGCACAGCCAAGAAGGGCCAAAAGGCCTGTTTCTGTGCTGTAGTTTTCTATGGTTTTCCAATGCATAATCAGTTTAGCATGTGAAGTTGGCTCAACAATCAGAAAAGGGATTTGCTAATGGAAATTCCTGCCCACCCTATCCCTCAAGTCCTTATTCCATTCGTGAATTATGTCCCCCACTATCCCACTCAACCCACACATCTTCAAATCCCCCGATTTCCTTCTTACCCAAATTTCCACCATTCCCACCAGCCTATCATTCACAGTGACCGAATGCTGTGGATACCCGGTCCAAACACAAAATTACCACCAGGGCAGTAATAAAATTTCCATTATCTTGGTTGAGTAACGGGGTGGGATAGGTCTCCACCAAAGGAGATGTAAGGTCTGCAGGTCACCCTTGGGCAAGGTGTATCACCTGCTTAGCTCCTGGATCAGGGTCACGTGAAGCCGTGGAAGCAGGGGGTGGATGGTCGTATGAGCAGCCGGTGCAGTTCACAAGTCCTGGTTATGCGATCGCTGGTGTCAGGCAGACAATCTCTGAAGAGTATTGATAATGGCTGGGGGTCACCCACCCCTACCCAGAACAGGGCGATGGCAAACCACTTCGGTGGAAAAATTGGCCAAGAACTATCATGGTCACGGAAGGACTGCAATGTTCCGACAAGAACTGTCCTTCGTTATTCAAATAACAAGCCACGGGTAACAAAGGACATTAAGGACATCCTGAACGCTAAAAAGAGGGTGTTTAGAGATGGATATAGTGAGGAGCTCAGGGCAATACAGAGGGACCTGAAAGCCAGGATCAGGGAGGCTAAAGACAGGTATAGGAGGAAGCTTGAGTGGAAGCTCCAGCAGAACAACATGAGAGAGGTCTGGAGTGGGATGAGGACCATCACTGGGTTCCGGCAAACTAGCAACAGAGGAGCTGAAGGCAGTGTGGACAGGGCCAATGAACTTAACCTGTTCTTTAACAGATTTGACATTGTGGCCCCTGCCCATCCTCCACATGAGTCACTTGTTGTCGGCCCGCAACCAACACATATTCCACTCTCCCCTCCTACCCCTCCTCACAGCCGCCCACTCTGCTCTCATGACGATACCCTTTCCCCACACGAAACCACCACAGTGGGCTTCACAGCTGCACAGGTGAGAAGACAGCTGAAACGTCTCAACCCAAGCAAGGCTGCAGGACCGGATGGTGTCAGTACCAGGGTGCTCAAAGCCTGTGCCCCTCAGCTATATGGAGTACTTCGCCACGTCTTCAACCTGAGCCTGAGGCTCCGGAGGGTTCCTGTGCTGTGGAAGACATCCTGCCTCGTCCCTGTGCTGAAGACGTCGCACCCCAGCGGCCTCAATGACTACAGACCGGTGGCATTGACCTCCCACATCATGAAGACCCTGGAGAGACTTGTTCTGGAGCTGCTCCGGCCTATGGTCAGGCCACACTTAGATCCCCTCCAGTTCGCCTACCAGCCCCGACTAGGAGATGAGGATGCCATCGTCTACCTGCTGAACCATGTCTACGCCCACCTGGACAAGCCAGCGAGCACTGTGAGGGTCATGCTTTTTGACTTCTCCAGTGCGTTCAACACCATCCGCCCTGCTCTGCTGGGGGAGAAGCTGACAGCGATGCAGGTGGATGCTTTCCTGGTGTCATGGATTCTTGCCTACCTGACTGGCAGACCACAGTACGTGTGCTTGCAACACTGTGTGTCCGACAGAGTGATCAGCAGCACTGGGGCTCCACAGAGGACTGTCTTGTCTCCCTTTCTCTTCACCATTTACACCTTGGACTTCAACTACTGCACAGAGTCTTGTCATCTTCAAAAGTTTTCTGATGACTCTGCCATAGTTGGATGCATCAGCAAGGGAGATGAGGCTGAGTACAGGGCTACAGTAGGAAACTGTGTCACATGGTGTGAGCAGAATTACCTGCAGCTTACTGTGAAAAAGATTAAGGAGCTGGTGGTAGACCTGAGGAGAGCTGAGCTCGATTGGTGAGACCAGGTGAGGAGAAAGGTGGGTGGGGACGGGGCAGGAGATGAAGTAAGAAGCTGGGAGGTGATAGGTGGAAGAAGCAAGGGGCTGAAGAAGGAGGAATCTGATAGGAGGGGACAGTGGACTGTGGGAGAAAGGGAAGGAGGAGGAGAAGAGAAGGGGCAAGAGGGAAACCAGAATGCAGATAAAGAGTTAACGTTCTAGGCAGAGAGTCATGAGTGCAGTAAAGTACCTTCGGAATGTAGATCTGGCAGATCACGTCCTTCCCGGACTGCGTATCTCTGATGTCCTGGGTCAAAAAGATGTCACGCCAGTCATATTCAGGATTTGGCTTGCAGATGAAGGTCTCGGGTTTCCCGGCTTTATAGTAGGCCGCAAAATCAAGATATCTGCAGCGAGAAGCACTCATTAGTACTGAGAGAAGAAGGTCATAAGGTCTTTAAGTTCAAGGTTGAGCTCAAGTTTAATTCTCATCTGGCCGTACACATGTATGCTGCTAGATGAAACAGCATTTCTCTGGGGCCAAAGTTGCAAAGCACAAGCACACAAAGACACACATAGTACATACAGTTATGATAGGACATACAGTCACCAAAAATTATAGCACAGGCCTGAAGTTTGATGGTGTGCTTGGGATGTTTACCTGGAGGCAGGAATAAGCATGCAGCAGTTCCTCAACTTGCCCCGGTTCAGCAGGCGAGGGCAAATGAGCTTGTCTCGTGCTGGGTCCGCCGCAAGCAATCAAGCTTGTATTCCATGGAGTGGACACTAGAGGACAGCACCGACAGGAGCAACCAGCCACCCCAGACCAGCACGGATTCCAGCACGCCCGCTGCACCCCTGTTCTCTTCCACACTACTCAACTCCAGCCATCACTACTGTCTACTGTGGTTTACGTTTCTGTAAACCCTCCATCAACCAGATTTGCTGATTTCACTGTTAAAAGTTCAGATTCATAGATACGTCACAGGTACGTCAAAACATACAGTGAAATGTGTCATTTGCATTGGCAAAACAAAGGATCAGCAGGGACAAATATCAACACACATTCTGGCAAAAATGGGTGAGATTTGACAGGTTAAACTCTCCTTTAAGATCATCTTTAAACAAACCAGCTTTGGGGCATAAAACAATGATAAACATCATGCCAACTCTATGCGTTGATTATACAACCTTATTTTTTTACAGACCACAATTCAGATCAGATCAGGTTCATTTACTTATCGGAGGTGCACTGAAACAGACAGTGAAACATGCCACTTGTGTTAACAGACAACACAACCAAAGTGTGCTGGGGGGCAGCACATTCCGGTGACAACGTAGCATGCCCACGATGTTCAGCAGAGCAACACAAGCAACAAAACATGGCAAATTTGGAGTATTCTGTGCAGTTTCGGTCACCTACAAACGTACAGGAAAGTCGTAAGTACGGTTGAAACAATACGGAGAAAATTTACAAGGATGCTGCCGGGTCTGGGAGATAGATTGGAGGAGTTACAAGGAACGGCTCAGTAGGTCAGGAATTTATTCCTTGGAATGCGGAAGAATGAGAGGTACACAAAATTATGAGGGGTAGAGATAGGGTAAAAGCAAGCAGGCTTTTTCTACTGAGGTTAGGAGGGAGTGCAACCAGAGGTCACAGGTTAAAGGTGAAAGCTGAAAAGTTTAACAGGAACCTGAAGGGAAGCTTCTTCACCCAGAGGGTGGTGAGAGTGTGGAACGAGCTGCCAGCGCAAGTGGTGCCTGCAAGCTCGATTTCAATGTTTAAGAGAAGTTTGGATAGGTACATGGATGGTAGGAAGTATGAAGAGCTGTTGTCCCGGTGCAGCCAATGGGACTAGGCTGTTTAAATGGTTCAGCATGGACTAGATGGGCCAAAGAGCCTGTTTCTGTGCTGTACTTTTCTATGACTCTGTAAAGCTCCTTTCTCACTCTGCCACTCACCCATCCACTCATACATTCAGACAGGCCTCCAGTCCTTAGCCCCGAAACCTTATGTTTCTATCCTGCACCCCAGACAAAACAACCCTCTAGAAATCGTGGACGCATTGGTAATTATTTTCCAATGTTCTATAGATTCAGGATCAGTTCCTGAGGACTGGAGGGTAGCTAATGTTATCCCACTTTTTAAGAAAGGAGGGAGAGAGAAAACAGGGAATTATAG
Source organism: Mobula birostris (assembly GCF_030028105.1). Classification (NCBI taxonomy): domain Eukaryota; kingdom Metazoa; phylum Chordata; class Chondrichthyes; order Myliobatiformes; family Myliobatidae; genus Mobula; species Mobula birostris. Next base: position 42,295,112 of record NC_092379.1, read on the forward strand.
ACCAGTTAGCCTGACATCAGTGCTGGGGAAGATGCTGGAGTCAATTATAACGGATGAAATAGTGGCACATTTGGATAGCAGAAACAGGATCAGTCCAAGACAGCATGGATTTATGAAGGGGAAATCATGCTTGACTATTCTTCTGGAATTTTTTGAGGATGTAACTATGAAAATGGACAAGGGAGAGCCAGTGGATGTAGTGTACCTGTACTTACAGAAAGCCTTTGATAAGGTCCCACATAGGAGATTAGTGGGCAAAATTAGAGCACCTGGTATTGGGGGTAGGGAACTGACAGGGATAGAAGATTGGCTGGCAGACAGGAAACAAAGGGTAGGGATTAATGGGTCCCTTTCAGAATGGCAGGCGGTGACTAGTGGAGTACTGCAAGGCTCGGTGCTGGGATCGCAGCTATTTACAATATACATTAATGATTTAGATGAAGGGATTAAAAGTAATGTTAGCAAATTTGCAGATGACACGAAGCTGGGTGGCAGTGTGAAATGTGTGTAGGATGTTGAGATAATGCAGGATGGACAGGTTGGTTGAGCAGGCAGATGCAGTTTAATGTGGATAAATGTGAGGTTGTCCACTTTGGTGGCAAGAACAGGAAGGCAGATTTCTATTTGAATGGTGTCAAGTTAGGAAAAGGGGAAGTATAACAAGATCTAGGTGTCCTTGTTCATTAGTCACTGAAAGTAAGCATGCAGTGAAGAAAGCTAATGGCATGTTGGCCTTCATAACAAGGGGAGTTGAGTATAGGAGCAAAGAAGTCCTTCTGCAGTTGTACAGGGCCCTGGTGAGACCACACCTGGAGTACTGTGGACAGTTTTGGTCTCCAAATTTGAGGAAGTACATCCTTGCTATTGAGGGAATGCAGCGGAGGTTCACGAGGTTAATTCCTGGGATGCTGGGACTGTGATATGTTGAAAGATTGGAGCGACTGGGCTTGTATACACTGGAATTTAGAAGGACAGGGGATCTGATTGAAACATTTCAGATTATTAAGGGATTGGACACGCTAGAGGCAGGAAACATGTTTCCGATGTTGGGGCAGTTCAGAATCAGGGGCCACAATTTGAGAATAAGGGGTAGGCCATTTAGAACGGAGTTGACGAAAAACTTTTTCACCCAGAGAGTTGTGGATCTGTGGACTGCTCTGCCTCAGAAGGCAGTGGAGGCCAATTCTCTGGATGCTTTCAAGAAAGAGTTAGATAGAGCTCTTAATGATAGCGGAGTCAAGGGATATGGGGAGAAGGCAGGAACGGGGTACTGATTGTGGATGATCAGCCATGATCACAGTGAATGGCGGTGCTGGCTCGAAGGGCCGAATAGCCTACTCCTGCACCTATTGTCCATTGTCTATAACCCAAACTTGTCCAACCTTTATAAACTTTCCTCATCCTCCAGATAAAATAACCCAATTGCAGAGGAGAAGATGATGGCACGACACAGCGCGCTGCGGCCACTCCGGTGATGAATATCTGTTATCTGTCAAGTGGGGCGCCGTGCACAATTCTGATTTGATGGAGGCAGACGTGAGAGCACGGAGGAACATCTGGTGAAACTTCTGAAATGCCCGTTTCGCTGCCTCTGCTACTGTGTGATCTGAAATCTCCGGAGGGGTAGGCCCCAAATCCTCGGCATTGCTCGTTGCTTGGCGGCCGGGGCGGGGTCGAAGCACTCAGCAGAGATGGTGCTCGGTGTCGGAGGGCTGGTCAGAGGCTCAAAGTTTTCGGACGGACTCAGAGTCGGCTGTGGTCGGGTGCTTCCAGGATGCTGCATCGGCAAGTTTGCAACACTGGAGGCTCATGGTAGGGAGAGTCTCTCCCTTCTACTGTCTGCGTGAGATGTTGGGGCTATTGGGACTTTGAGACTTTTTTTTAAACCATGCCCATGGTCTGCTCTTTATCAAATTACGGTATTCCTTTGCACTATTGTAGCTATGTGTTATAATTATGTGGTTTGTGTCCCTTTTAGTCTTGGTCTGTCCTGTGTTTCTGTGATATTATGCTGGAGGCACATTGAATCATTTCTTAATGCATGCATTTCTAAATGACAATAAACATGGACTCAGTGTCCTCATAATCTAATCTCTTAATCTAATCTTGTCCAATGTTTATAAACTTCCATCGGCTTCCTGCACTCCCAAGAAAAAAATCCCAATCTTGTCCAACCTCAATGTAGAGACAAAGGAGATTTATACTCTCTCAGTCAGGCAGCATCCTGGCCAACCTTTTCTGCATCCTCTCTCAAGTGAGTCTCAGACCAAAGGGCACAGCCTCAAAATAGAGAGACGTCCATTTTCAACGGATACGAGAAAGAATTTCTCAGCTAGTCTTGTAGAGATTCCCATTCTGTGGTCGACGGATCCCTTGGTTAACGGTAGGGTTCAATGGCATAAAACAGGTTGGTAACTCCCGAGCTACCGCTAGAGTGGTGAATCAGCGGAGTTTGTTGCCACAGACAGCTGTGGAGGCCAAGTCCCTGTCTATGGTCTAGTTACCCGTCCTCAAAATCCAACCAAGTGTCCCCACGCCTGTGTAACTCGATGAGCCAAATGGCCTAATTCTGCACCTGTGTCTTATGGTCCTGCAGTCTTAGCCTCCGTATCCTTCCTGCAATAGGGTGACCAGACTGCAACAATACTCCAAATGGAGGCTGACTGAAGCTTTATACAGCTGTGAAATGTTGTCTTTACTCGGGTACTGAGTGTACAACCAAGAAGGCAAAGACTTCTGTACACCCTCTTGACCACCCTACCTATCTGCATGGCCATTTGCAGGGAGTTATGAACTTGGACCCTTAGCTTTCCTTTCTACATCAAAGATCCATTCCCTCCGTACCTTGTTCAGCTCTCCTTCACTCACTGCTTTTAGTCAGGAGACATGGCTGAATTATATTTGCTGCTGATTGCAGAGACTTATTTTAAATTAACTCTCTTTTGTTGCTGTCAATTTAACTGGAGGCCACAAGTCCCACCGGGCCATCTCTTTGCCCAACAAGTCCCACCACGCCATCTCTTTGCCTAACAAGTCCCACCGCGCCATCTCTTTGCCTAACAAGTCCCACCGGGCCATCTCTTTGCCCAACAAG